>NC_063256.1:25909838-25933828 GCF_019578655.1 Ricinus communis
TTCCTCAATTTTACAAAATGATTATCACACAGTTTTATACTCAGGTCCAAGTTTTTCATTCTGATAATAGTCATGAGTTTGTAAATCAGTCTCATACCAATTTCTTCCTAGAACATGGCATCCTACACCGAACAACTTGTGCCTACACACCATAACAAAATGGTGTAGCAGAGCATAAGAATTGTCATATCCTTGAGGTTGCTCGGGCTTTAAGCTTTACTCTGCATGTTCCTAAACAGTTTTGGACTGAGGCTATCATGATTGGTGTCTTTCTTATTAATCGAATGCCTTCTCGTATCATTAATTTTCAAACCCCTTTAAGGATGTTATCACAATTTCACTCTATTCCTTCTGCTTTAAATATTTGTCCTAAGGTTTTTGGTTGTGTATATTATGTTCATGTACACTCTATATATAGGGATAAGCTTGATCCACGTGCTCTTAAATGTGTTTTTCTTGGTTACTCTAATTCTCAAAAAGGCTATAAATGTTTTCATCCTCCTATAGATAAATATTATGTTTCCATGGATGTTCATCTTTGTGAACAAGTATCTTATTTTTTCGGGGATGTATCTATGATTTCTCTTCAGGGAGAGATTAGTAGTAAGGAAGAGGAACGGTTATAGTTAGAAGAGAAGAAGTTGTGGATGTTGAGTAAGGGGGAGAATTCAACTATTATGGAGAATAAGGAATCTTTAGATAATACTTGTTCTATTGAGTTTGAGGCTGAATTTAAGGAGAAAAAGGATGAAAGACCAGCTAGGTTATTTCAAAACGGTTATATAAGAAGAAAACAGAATGCTACTATTATGCCTTCTCCTGAATCTAGTGCCCCTCTTGATGATACTACCATGCCATCAGATGACTCTTCTACTATTAACCCTGAGGTATGTGTTTTCTCTCCTACAACTTCAACTTTAGAGAAAGATTCTAGTCCTGTAACATTAGAAAATGCTATTTTGAATCCATAAGTTATGGATCACGATCATGCTAGGAGATATCCCCCTCGTGAACGTAGAGAACCTGACAGCTTGGGTTCTTCCAAGTCATCTTTTAATGTCACTTATCCTATTTTTGATTTTATCTCTTATCATCGTCTGTGTAAGGCTCATCTAGCTTTTGCTCTTCAGTTTTCTTCTGTGTCTATTCCTAGTAAATTTCAGGAAGCCCTTGGAGATCTTAAGTGGAAGGTTGCTATGAAAGAGGAAATGAAGGCTCTTCAAAAAAATTCTACTTGGGAGATGGTTGAGTTGCCACAGGAAAAGAAGACAGTAGGATGCAAGTGGGTATTTATAGTGAAATACAGGTCAGATGGGACAGTTGAAAGGTACAAGGCTAGACTGGTGGCCAAAGGTTACACTCAAACCTATGGGATTGACTATCAAGAGACTTTTGCTCCTATGGCTAAGATGAAGACCGTTCGAGTCATTCTATCTCTTGCAGTCAATCTAGACTGGCCATTACGCCAGTTTGATGTAAAAAGATGCTTTTCTTCATGGTGATTTGATAGAGGAGGTGTATATGGATCCTCCTCCAGGATTTACACTAGGAGGAGGTAAGGTGTGCAAGCTGAAAAAGGTATTGTATGGGTTGAAACAATTGCCAAGGGCATGGTTTGGCAAGTTGAGCTACTCAATGAAGGAGTATGGTTTTAAACAAGCTTTGGTAGATCATACTCTATTTTATAAGAGGGAGCATGATCATATTACCTTGCTTATTGTTTATGTTGATGACATGATTGTTATAGGTAGTAATGCTAGTAAGATAGAGAAACTTCGAAGCAACTTGGCCAAGGAGTTTGAGATGAAGGACTTAGGGGTTCTAAAATACTTCTTAGGTATTGAAGTATCTCGATCCAAGCAAGGACTTTTTCTCTCCCAATGGAAGTATATTTTAGATCTCTTAGCTGAAACTGGTAATTCTGCATATGAACCTGTAAATACTCCTAATGAGGTGAATCATGGTCTATCTATCTATCCTGATCAGGTTCCGACTAACAAGGAGAGATATCAGAGACTAATGGGAAAGTTGATTTATCTAACTTACACTAAGCCTGATTTATCATATGTAGTTAGTGTTGTCAGTCAGTTTATGCACAATATAAGTAATCGACACATGAATGCAGTGAATTGTATTTTTTCCTCTCCAGGTAAAGGTATTATGTTCTCCAAACATGGGCACTTGGATATTATGGGTTACACAGACTCTGAGTTTGCTGGCTCTAAATTGGATAGAAAGTCTACTTCAGGCTATGTGTCATTCATTGGAGGTAATCTGGTGACTTAGAGGAGTAAGCAATAGAATGTGGTGTCATTGTCTAGTGCAGAAGCTGAATACCGGGCTCTTCATCATGCAACCACAGAGCTTCCTTGGTTAAAAATTTCTTAAAAGAACTCGGGTTTGGTTCAAAGAAACCTATAGTACTTTATTGTGATAACACTGCAGCTATTGAGATAGCTAACAATCCAGTTCAATATTATCGAACTAAGCACATTGAAGTTGACAAGAATTATATCAAGGATAACCTGGATTCTGGTATGATAGAGGTTCCTTACATTAAGAGTGCAGATCAGCTGGCCGACATGATGACTCACGCTGTTACTAGTGGCTCATTTTATGCATCATTATCCAAGTTGGGCATGTGTGATATCTATGCACCAACTTGAGGGTGATATTTAGCATATATAGCTGTATACTTATTTAGGAATTATAGCTGTAATATTCCTCTATTTATTTCATGTAATTATTCCTATATAGTTGACTTACCTTTCATGTAATTATTCCTATATAGTTGACTACCTTAAATAGGTATAAGTATCTTGTATAAATACCTTGAGATAGATGGAATAAACATAAGAGTATTTTTCAGTCAATTATTATTTATTTCAACTCTAATGGACCATGATTCTCTGAATATTGGATTTTTGAACCCTCTAGTAATCCATCAAGAATCTCTTGGACACCGAGAGGTCCCTACTTTCCCTATCCAATTAGCATCAAAATGATATAAGCATAAACAATCACATCAATATTGATAAACAGCAAGCAACAATAATCGGGATAACAAAGCACTTCTAGACTAATATTATTCCTCAAGCTTGCACCCTCAACACAGATGGTCTGATGATTGCCCCATCGTCTAAGAGGTTCAACTCAATCCCGCTAAGCAATTAAAATCAAATTTTCACACAATGCATGCACACATATCATATTGATCACTTAGTGACATCAATCTCATTCGCATTTAAAGGCATGCTTAATGCAAATGGGAGGGGATAATGCATATACATACATATGTATATAGTATACTACTCACAGTATGATGCTCCATAAATAAGCTCCATGCACCATGCTTAGTGACTTCAGGTTATCTAATCACAAATAGACAAATTAGGGTTATCTATTGCCCATCCCCATACAAAAAACACAATAATCTTCATCATACTATATCGCAACCAATTCAATTCAATCATCAAACTAGAAATCAATTCAAAGAAACAAGGAAGATCCCTAATTCTAGTTTACAAAAATCTATTGGGTAGTCCTTAGAAAAAATAGCCATAAGTCAACCATTGGATCAAAGTGCCATTTTAACTGTATATGCTTAATTTATTTAAAACTCTAAAATAAAACGTGTGAACTACTACAATTAAATTCCAATTATTTAATCATTTTCTCAAAAAAAAATGTTTAAAAAAACAACTGTCATCAAAGTAATCCTAACATATCAACACGAATTTACTAAACGATAAAATTTAGATTACTCTAAATTTTTCCTATAAGTACCCATAGACCCATCGGACCAGCATTGATCTTGAGGTACAGGACATCCAGGTGTTACAATCTTCCACCCTTATAAAAGTCTGTCCTCAGAATTTCTAAGATAAAGTAGCACTTTCTAGGTTCTAACTAAGCACGAACGAGCTACACATAAAGACTAAGCTCAAGAGCAAGTTATCATAGTCTTACAGTACTGAATTTAGTGCATTTTTCATTAAAATACATGTTTTAAAAGACAAATTTT
The DNA here is from genome assembly GCF_019578655.1 of Ricinus communis. NCBI lineage: Eukaryota > Viridiplantae > Streptophyta > Magnoliopsida > Malpighiales > Euphorbiaceae > Ricinus > Ricinus communis. Next base: position 25,913,863 of record NC_063256.1, read on the forward strand.
TTTCACAACAAATCCGCACAGTTCTCCTAAATCTGAAACTTGCTACCTACCTGATGTAGGAGAAGGAAAATATCAAGAAAAGGGGAAATCATACCTCTCAATCAGATGGCTAGACCTGTTCAAATTTAGCCGCAAGTGGTCTGAATGAATCATACTCAGCACTCTAGCTTTCTTTTCCTTCTCACATCTGGAATGGAATCATGCAGCTAAGTGAAAATTGATAAACCAGTCATAAAAGTTTTAGTGTGTCCCATAGTTATCAATATTTACAACCTGATATACCCGTCTACTCATTCAAAATTTCCATATGAATTAGAGTAAAAAAGGAGAAATCATCACAGCCATGACAAGAAGGCATTAAAAAATATGATTCCTAAACTGCATCATTGCATAGCGATAATATTTAACAATGCTGGCAAGTGTCAACTCTTCATATAGAAATTCATTGCTTACTTCCATATGTTCCTCGAGTAAAACAGAGAGAAGGAAAGTAATATCTAAGTAGAATGAAAAGAATGAAAGCCCAAAGGTTCAATCCTCTGAGTAAAGAATTACTCATGCTTACTTGTTGTAAAATGTCAAAGTTATTAAAAAAGACCCTGACATAAACAATATGATAAACATAAAACATGTTGTTTTTCAATCAATTATGGACCAAGATAACAATAGAAACTTCTATTAGTCACCTCACAGACGTATCTTTCTACGAAATAAAGCATAATAAAAAGCCAAATATTTGTTGTACTAGATTTATGTATATTCCGTGAAACGTGTAATATGATCTACATTGTAAATTTGACAAGAAGATTAATTTACTGGTATTTGTTTTGCTTCTATAATTTAACTAAATCTCCCAAAGGACATATAGATAACCGAGAAGCAATCAATGATATGGAAGAAAAGAACAATTTGGCGAAAAAGCATTCATGCAAGTTTCATGTTTGAATCTTACTGGCATACATGGAAAAATTACGAGGGGCAGTAGCCTTGCAACCTGTGGAAATTAAGCTACTCCCTCCTAGTTTGTATCGCAGAGCATTTCAGACGAAAGTTCAAGATATAATACAAGTAGAATCATGAAAGTATTGATATCAAGAATCAAATTAGTCATTGTTTTAAGCAACAACTATTAAAAACAAAGAGATCTGGCTGTTTATATCAACATATTTAATTACATTACGTACAATTTCCATCCAACATCCAAATTCCAGTAAAATCTCATCCTAGCAAATCTATTAGCATAAAAATGCACAAGTCTCATGTGTTGGCAAGAAAATATATGGTTTATGTTTTTTTGTATTGCTATAAACATTAAATTCAAGCAGTTACAATTTATAATTGGTACCATACTAATATCATTTCAGAAATTCAAACATGTGCAAATTCAGTATCAGAACTTTAATTAGAGAGACAAAAAAGAAATAATATTAAAATCACACATTGTCTTTATAGAAACAAAACGTGCAAAAGATACAATTTACTAACTTTTACATTTCAATCATCACAAATTTTATTTATTTAATGACAATAGCGGCAGTTGAAATAACATTTCGGCGACTTATGAGGAAAACGAAACTATAATACTGATCATTTTAAAAATATATACGCTCGCATATATTCAAACATAATGGCAAATAAAAATCAGTTAAAAAATAAATAAACAAGTAAAAGTCCGACACGAAACCTCGTCTTTCATTTTTAATATTTGATTAAATAAATGTGACGCTTCCTCTAGAAAAGAAATTGGAAATCTGAAATATTAAAATAAAAATTTAAAGAAAATCAAACAAATTTTAATGCAATTGAATTGAGGACTAATAATAAAAGATAATTTCGATATCACCATAGGTATGTGTTGTGTGATTAAATAGCACTTCATTTTTATGCTGAGATTGCCGTATAGTTTTGTCTATGGAAATATAGTTTGAAAATAAAGAAGGAAAATTAAATATTAAAATTTAAATTATGATTCTTAGTATCGAGGAAAATGGTACCATGAGGAAGGAATTAGTGATGCAAGAAAGCGGATAGAGTCATCATTACTAAATTAGAAACGTATTTGTTGGAATGCATTAACATCAACATCCTATTTGACTCTTCCGACTTCATCGGCTTATCATATCGTCTTTTGAACAATTCTTTTTTCAATTTATTTTTTCACAAAATTGATGCAACAAGTAGTACTGCTTAAGAAAGGGAGAACCTTTTTTCTTAGCATAAAACCCCAACCAAACAGGGTAGTCTCCTGTTTTCTTGTCAAGAATAATACATGAAAAACTCTAGCAATTGGAGAAATAAAACAAAAGATAAAATATCTTTTTATCTTGCCAACAGAGAGTCAAAATTATAGAACAACAAAAACTATCAAAACTTCAATAAAACAACAAAATAACTAAAACCCATTAAAGAAAAAGCATTAAAAACTATCACACGACGTTCTACTTTTTGGGATGTTGTTTTTTCTTCTCTTGTTTCTAGTACTGCTACGTATGCAATAGGTTTATATTAAATATGTAGAGAGAAAATGTTAAAAATATATGTTACCTTGAACAGTTCTCCTTAATTTCCCATTTCTGAAATAAATTCTTGTTTTCTTCTTCTCCTGAGACCAATCATTATTTAGCAGCTATGTTATGACTTTCACTAATGAAGAATGAAGATTAGCATCCCTATATGCTTAGTGAAAATACAAAATATAGTAATCCAGTAAAAGTATAATTCCTACTCCTATAAAATATTTTCATACTGACCAAATGAATTTTTACCCAAGTGTACATAGTAGTACTAATGAAGAGTCCAATCATATCTAGTTCCTCTCGCTGGCCATCCCGATTTTGTATGTCTTCTAGCTGCAGTGATTCCAAATTTTGGGTGTTTGCATCTTGTTGAACCTCCTGTTGTGGGCCTTGTAGGAGCAAATACTGATATGAAACAGAAACACAGAAGCAAAAATCACAAGAACTGAGTATTATCATAAGCAACCTGCTATGGTTTATGAAGTCGCCGAACCAACTTTTGCAAATTAGAACAAACAAAACGGTATCAACACAATATCAAACCAAAGAACCATATTTTCATGTCCATCAACACAATTATCAGATATCAGGTAGCATCACAGAAACAAGAGCTTTTAATTGAAATGATCAAGAAAAAGAACAGAGGATAGGGTATTGTGATTACTACTAAAATTGAGGATTTTCACTCCTTCTATGTTGCAGCGGATGAAATATGGAGACAACCTGACAGTTGGGCTTTTTTGCTTGGCTTGAATCAAAGGATTATTTTTTTCAAAACTTCTACTAGTGGTAGAAAAGGAGATTTTTTTTCTTGTACAAAACCCCTACCAAAAAGGGATTCTCCTATTTTCTTTTTTTCAAGAATATCGAATGAAGCTCTAACAATTAGAAAAATAAATAATTTCTTTTATTTTGCCAATAGAAATCCGAAAAATGATCGCACGCGAAAACTTCATTAAATCCATTTGAAGAATAAGAACTAAGACATATGAAACGACATGCTAGATTTAGAAAGTCCAGGATTTATTGTTTTCTTCTCTTCTTCCTATGGTATTGCGATATGCAATGATTTATGTCAAATGCTTGAGAATAAACCCATTTCCAGGTTTAAACAAGAAAGTAACAACAATCAAACTAAATCTACAGAAGAATAGGTAGCATCACAGGAACAAGGAACAAAAGAAAGGCATTTTGATGAAAACTGAAATTAAGGATTTCAGCGCTAGGAGAATCACAGGATTCATTGTGGGTTTCAAAACTGGGTGAAAGGAAAAGAATGGAGGGAAAAGAACGTTTCAGATGCTATTATGAGAATGGACCCATATTACTCATCAACAGTAAAAAATTCTCTAATTAGCTACATTTTCCTCTTCCTCAAATTCAAAGAAATCCTTGTTTTTTTTACTGTTAGAATTTACTACATTTCTAGTTTATAAGGAATTTCAAAATTTTAATTTAAAAGTGAAAGATTTTTAGCTTAGCATTTCTATATTAATCAATGAGCAAGTGATTCCCACCGAATTTATTAAGAAAGGAAATACAACTTTAATAAAATTGCAAATGAAAATAATAAAAATTGGATAGTGTTATTGTTACATTTTAACTAGAAAACTTATGTTTAACATAAAAAAAAAACTATTTTATCCGTCAATTGGGACAATAAAAATATCATTGGACACATAAAATTTTTACCTTAACCAATTATAATATTTTCCATATTTTCTCTAATAAAAAAATAACTTTTTAATTTGTCTTTAAAACATCTTATTTACTTAAGTTTTTTTTTATATTAAAATGATAAGTATATTTATTTTATGCAATACAATTTTCATATTTATTTTATATTATCCTTTCAAAATGTTTTAATTTTTTTATTTTATCTGTTCAATATAATTCATAATATGAAGTAATATTTTCAATCCATTCCATAAAATAGAGTAATTTCTCTTTTTTTATTTTAATTAAAATTATTTAGAAACTTATTTTTATATTTTAATAATAGCTATTCTTAAAGATGTTTAGAAATTATTAAAAGGACTAACAAATAAGAACTTTGAAAATGATAATCATAAAAGTAAATTAAAGAGGAAAGTTTAATACAAAAAAAATAAAACTAAATTTGAGAAATATTTTATATGGTATTTTATTGATTTTGTATAACTTGATAACTTTTTATTATGAGTAAAATAGTATTTTATATCTAAAATTTTTTATTTTTGTCTTGTCTTAACAAAATAGAGTGTGCAATAACACCACTAATTGCAACTATGACAGAAGTTGCCATTAGAGTACTATTCACATAGGCTTCTCGTAATCAATATTATTTTTTCACTTCTTAGTATTTTTTCTTCATCTCTTTTTGGTATACATTTTAGAACTCTATGATTATTAATTGTCCACAATTGAAAATAAATAATTTTTAGTAGTATATATATTGGTCCTCTTGAAAAATAAATAATTTTTAGTAGTATATGTACCGGTCCTCTTACGACCGTTTAGATCTTTTTACCATTTATATTTTTCATATCTTTTCAAAGTTTTATTATATATCCATACAATATGACTATGTGCATGAGTTTATAATTAATTATTTAATCTTTAAATTTAATAATAAATATGAAAGAGAATATAAATTATTTTTGGTAACTCAATTTCAACTAGGTATTAATTTTAGCTTGGTGAATGAGCCACTTAAAACCCTTTTAAAATTAAGAGTGTTTGACATTGTTATTGGAAAACAACTAATAATTTTTCAGAAAAGTAGTAGACTTCAATTTACAACAACTCAAATTTGAAACTTTTCACCAACTTTTAATTTTAAAATGAATAGACTAAATTAACCTTTTATTATTTAGTTAATCTTATTTACTATTCTTTTATTTTTAATTTAAAATAACTTAACTTGAATTTATTTTTTAAATAAATAAACAACAATTTAAAGTATTTCTTAAATCCCTTAAAAATACTAATTTAATATTAAAATAAAATATTTGTTATTTCTTTTATAAAATTCTTTTAGAAGAACAAGTAATATTGTACTTTAATAAAAAGGAGAAAAAATAATTAAATTAATGTCTACGTCATTAAGAATATAAACGACAACAACTATATATGATTTTATCAAACACAATTATCAATAAGCTATTAACTGCAGACTACCAGTTATTAGCGACAGCTTAGCCAAACAGGTCCTAATCACCGTTCAATGCTTTGAACAACACAAAGCCACTATGCCTTTTTGCTTTCTCTTTTCTTTTTTCCGTAAACTTCTTTTTCTTGTTATAATTTTTTTTGTTCACATTGATAGTTTGTTTTTCTCTTTATACAGTTTATTTAAATATTATGCAAAGTGCGATATCAAGGAACATTTTTCTCCTTCCATTTAATTCCCGTAGAATCATAAGTTCACAAAGATATAAGATTGTTCGAAACTTTCTAGTCAAAGACTTTGAGGCTTTAAGTGTGAAGCCATTCCTATGGTGGAATCAATAACAAGTACGACAATAAAATAAAAAATCGGAAGCACGATTTATTTTCAAAGCTCTGAATTATTGTAAAATCTCTAGGCTATGTACCTGTTGGAAATGCTAATCAACTTTACAAAGATTTCCTTTTGAGATTTTTTCAAACTCCCACAATCCTGCACAAGTTTACACAAGTCCCGAGTAGTAACAGGACCTATTCCAAAGCTTTAGCAATTAGCATACGTTGAGATTGTTCTTTGCTCATAAAGCTCCAGAATACTCGGTATTTGGCATCATGATACTGCTTCACCTTTGGGTCTTTTGATGGATGAATGACCTGAAAAGAGTCATGTTAATTACACTGAATCAAATGGATATTAATAAAAGAAATATATGACAATAGAGTATAATAGTTTGCACAAATATTAATCCCAGGTTAGCAGCTACTTACATTTTAGAATATTGGTTGAATGTTTAATCAAGTCAAGCAAGCTGCATATACCATCCCCACAGTCCTCTCAGTTTACAGATTTTTTTATATAGTAACATACAACTCTCTATTGATTTTGAAATTAATGGGAGCCAATCCATGTGCCGTTGACAACAAAATAGCAAGTTGTTACTAATTTAAAACATATTGACGAGTAAAGGCAGTGAATAGAAAAAATAAATTATGTAGTTTAAGGCTATCTAGAGGTGGTTATTAATGTAATCAAAACTTCAACCAAATGACTAGACCTAGGTAGTGCTAAAGTATGGCATAAGAAACAAAATGCAAGTGAAAATTCATTTAGGCAATTTCTGCAACTTCTTCTCTATATTACATAGAAACGCCAAAACTTTAAAGGAGCATTGAGGTAAAGTTTGCCATATGTTACCGAATTCTACCATCAACGTCAAGCCCTAATCTTAAGCAAGGTCCTTTAGATTTATTTATTCACAATCGATCTATAAAATTTCTTAGCATAAGCGCTGCGGGTCAAGCGTCATTGAAGTAATACTTCCTTCAAATTCCTTTTTGTTTGTTTTTCTCTTTTTTTTCTTAGAGAGGTGGAGGGAGGTGGTGATAATAGGATGAACCAAGAGAGAACAATGACTAATAGGAATTCCGGTAAAAATAGAATGCAAAAGAATAGGCTGCATTATGTTTTGCACTCACTTAAAACCTCTCCTCTAATCATTTATTGGTTTATACCTAGTTATATGTCATGAAAGTTATGAATTAAATTGAAAATTCAGAACCAAGAGCTCATGCATACGACGGTACTAGAGCCCTCATGGCCTCACTAAGACTGGCATATTTTTTTGGTATGACAGACTCACTTTCTTGTGGTAGTACAATAGGGCAACTGCACCAATCATGAACAAATAAGCATTAAGTTTGTTAACATGCACACAACACTTTGGAAAAAAACTATTATTCTCAAAAGTAGTCGGAGCAAGCTATCATAGACTTACAATATTGAATTTAGTGCATATTTCTTTAATTTTTATACATGTGAAAGAAAATTTGTCTACATATTAAACCCGCTTAGTTCTTCCAACTCGAAACTCAACACCGGCCTTACTGGTATGAACTACCCAAAATTCAGTTTGAGGTTCCATGAACTATTCAAGCTAACAATTCAAGATTGAAAGACTTTCCTAGCATATTCACAATAATTAATAACTAGTGAACATTGAGACTTCACCCATACATTATATCAAATTGGGAAAAAAGAGAGGAAAAATTGCAATAGAGGTAAATGGAAGTAAATGCACATGTATCAACAATTTTTGGTGCAATGGTTGAACCAATAAGCAACAATGTAGCTACATCGGGGGCAAGAATATCCACTTTGTTAACCCGATTGCCCAATTTTTTCTTCATCTAAATGTTGGATGAGCATATAAACCAATCGTCTTATTCTTTACTCGTCTCTACACATGAACATCGCACGGTGGCATAAATGAAAATTCACATCAAAGGCTATTCATCGATCAAAATAATGCACACTAATTTTAAGATTACGGAGATAAAATTTTAAGATGTAAGATGTAAAGAGAGTGAAGATAAGTCGAATATCTGCATGTTCTTGAATAAACACAGGGATTCTTTTGAAAGGCTACCACATGCAAGCAACATGTCAATCGCCAGGAATAAAGATATAAAAGAAAGAACAGAAGCTTTAAAATAAATTACATTTCGTGATATAGTCATCATTCCATTAACTAAGAAACACATGTGAAAGATAAACAATTACAATATAAAAAAATCTCCTAATAATACTAGTCAACTAAAAATATGAGGTCCGGTTATATGTTTATACATAATATAAAACATGTAACTCACAGGAAAAAAAAGTGCATGAAGATTGAAAGGGATGCTTTCACTGTGACCATGAGCATTGCAATGCTCCACAATATGGCGTGTCTACGCAACACCTGCAGCGGAAAGGTATAGAATAGGCAATTGTCTATTACTTGTGTCAAGGGTCATGCCACAAATAACTCCTTTTGCTTTTGGATCTGCAATAGGAGACTGCGGAGTATGAAGAAGTTAACGACTCAAAGATCTATAACAAAACTTAGGCACTATAACTTTGAAAAGGCCTTTCATCACTAATCATATACCTATTTCCATGGAAGTCGGGAAGGACATGTACATCTTGTGTTAAAGCAGTAAGGAATGAAGCCTTTATGTCATCTATTATAGTCCTCAATTTATTATTCAGTAGTGGAAATAGCGATATGTCTAGAAGACAAGGAAAAGTGATACAGGATCAACCATAGTTATTAAAGGCAGGGGCTCTGGGGTATGCCCTAAGAGGCGTGAAGTGCAACAATGAAGAAAATAAAGAATTAAACTTCTGAAAGAAATTAAAACTTACACAAACATGTACATATTGATGCAATCAACAATCTTTTGTTCATAACAAATGTTCAACAAAAACCAAGTAAATAAAAACTTAATGTTAAGACACATTGCACAATTTTAACAATTTAACTTGGCACAAAGATAATGGTAGCATCAATACTTTAACATGGCCTTTTTTTTTAATTCCTGCAGAAATGATCCACGAATCTTGGCTTGCAGGAGGGTGGGTAGAGTGCTACTGGTGCATTATTAGATTACATTATAGAAAATCATGTTGCTTCTCCCCGCCTTGCAAACCATGTTGCTTCTTAGAGTAGGATATCAGTTTCTAGCATATACATTTTAACTAAATTATATTTAATGCTTTTTTACGTAGTACTGAGGCTTAATTGATCCCCATAGTTGTTAAATGTGCACGAGGCACAAGCCCTAACGCCTCAAACACTAAAAGGTGGGAGATGTGGGCACAAGCTTTTTAGTTTAAAGTTGTTTTCTTCCCTTTTCTTTAACTGTTTCCATATTTATACAATCTCCAGCATTAATCTCAATATGAAAGTGAACTTATGAAGATCACGCATACTAAATTAAAAAAAAAAACAACTATAACAAAGAAAGAAACCCATGTTGCTTTAGATCGGAAGGGGACAAAGGTTGCTGCTAGAATTATTCTACATCACAATACCCAGTTTCTCCTCTATCTCTCTATCGTCATCTTTCTTCTATGTTTTCTTTTTTGCTCTACCTTATCTATTCTTCTCACTCCAATTTTACCTTTATATTGTTTAAACCCAAATAGTTCCTCCTTCTTTTCTTACTTTTCATTTGTTATACTCTTTCACTAGCTCAATCCATAAAATGATGTCCTTGACCTTTTGATTACATCTCTTGCCCTTTCCTACTGTCCTCTTTGGCTCTCACAATCTTTTTTTTTCTTTCCTCTTCTCTCTACTTTTATGGAAACCTCACATCCTACATTTACAAGCAGCAAAATAACTTTTCTTTTTTCATGTTGATTTTTAGTTATGCCATGTTAAATTATTGATACTACCATTATCTTTGTGCCAAGTTAAATTGTTAATTGTGCCATGTGTCTTAGCATTAAGTTTTTATTTACTCGAGTTTTGTCAAACATTTGTTACGAACAAGAGATTATTGATTGTATTAATATGTACATGTGTGTAAATTTTAATTTCTTTCAGAAGTTTAATTCTTTATTTTCTTCACTATTGCACTTCACGTCTCTCAAGCACACCCCTGAGCCCCGCCTTTAATAACTATGGTTGATCCTGTATCACTTTTCCTTGTCTTCCGGACATATTACTATTTGAGCGCTAAATAATAAATTGAGGACTATAATGGATGATATAAAGGCTCCATTCCTTGCTGCTTTAATACAAGATGTACATGTCCTTCCGACTTCCATAGAAACAAGTATATGATTAGTGATGAAAGGTCTTTTCAGGTTATAGTGCCTAAGTATTGTTATAGATCTTTGGTTGTTAACTTCTTCATCCTACAGGTCTCCTGCTGCAGATCCAAAAGCAAAAGGAATTATTTGTGGCATGATCCTTGACATAAGTGATAGACAATTGGATGTTCTATACCTTGCTATCGTGCAGGGTATTGCATATGGTACACGTCATATTGTGGAGTATTCACACAGTAAGAAAGCATCCCTTTTAAATAAATAAAATTTGTGATGATTGAAATGTAAAAGTTAGTAAATTGTATCTTTTGCACGTTTTGTTTCTATAAAGACAATGTGTGATTTTAACATTATTTCTTCTTTGTCTCTCTAATTAAAGTTTTGATACTGAACTTGCACATGTTTAAATTTCTGAAATGATATTAGTATGGTATCAATTATAAATGGCAACTGCTTGAATTTAATGTTTATCACAATACAAAAAAAACAGAAACCATATATTTTCTTGCCAACGCATGAGACTTGTGCATTTTTATGCTAATAGGTTTGCTAGGATGAGATTTTACTGGAATTTGGATGTTGGATGGAAATTGTACATAATGTAACTAAATATGTTGATATAATAATTATATTAAGCAATAGTCAGATCTCTTTATTTTTAATAGTTGTTGCTTAAAAAAATGACTAATTTGATTCTTGATATCAATACTTTCATGATTCTACTTATATTATATCTTGAACTTTCATCTGAAATGCTCTGCGATACAAACTAGGAGGGAGTAGCTTAATTTTCATGGGTTGTAAGCCTACTGCCCCTCGTAATTTTTCCATGTATGCTAGTAAGATTCAAACATGCAACTTGCATGAATACTTTTTTGCCAATTTTTATTTTCTTCTATATCATTGGTTGCTTCTCTATTATCTATATGTCCTTTGGGAGATGTAGTTATATTATAAAAGCAAAAAAATTACTAGTAAATTAATCTTCTTGTCAAAATTTAGAGTGCAGATCATATTACACGTTTCACGGAATATATATACATCCAGCACAACAAATATTTAGCTTTTTATTATGCTTTAATTCGCAGAAAGCTATGTTTGTCAGGTGACTAATAGAGGTTTCTACTGTTATCTTGGTCATTAATTGATAGAAAAATAACATGTTTTATGTTTATCATTTTTATCATATTATTTATGTTAGTGTGTTCTGTAATAACTTTGACATTCTATAACAAGTAAGCATGAGTGATTCTTTACTTAGAGGATTGAACCTTTGGGCTTTCATTCTCTTTATTCTACTTAGAAATTACTTTCCTTGTTGATGGATTACTAGAGGGTTCAAAAGTCCGATATTCAGAGAATCATGGTCCATTAGAGTTTGAAATGAACCTATATATAAAGATGTTTCTATATAGCTTCAAAAATATTATGAGCATTGAAAAAAATGATTGAAACTGTTTTCAAATATCGTTGTCATTTTTCTAAGTTTTGAACTTGAGCCTTGTGTCCGATGGGCTTTCAGTAGTCTGCATATGTATTGAGTCGGACATGCTCATTCATGCATCATAAAATTCACATGTCAAATACATCGAGTAACATATTGGTTGTCGGTCTCGGGGCCTTGATGATGCGAGTTTAAAACAAAGAGAAAATGAAAAAATATACTAAAATTTGGCAATTTAAATTTTATCGTTTAGTAATTTCGTAGTGCTAGGGTTATTTTGGTGATTGTTATTTTAAATGATTATTTACGAGAAAATTATTAAATAATTGGAATTTAATTGTAGTAGTTCTGATTTTACTTTTGAATTTTAAATAAATTATATTGTTAATTTATTTTGGATTTAAGGATTAAAGTGATTTTCATGAGATAACAAAATTTGGAGGAGGAAAATATTATAAGAGTTAATACTTTTTCTGTTAATAATGAACGGTTATAGCTTGATAGTGGGATGGTACTTGAGGTGGCAAAATATGTAGAGGACACTTATTCTTTAAGTATATCAAGAATTTATTTTATTAGATAATTATTTAGAATAAAGTTTAGTTTTCATTTAATAGGAGGATTAAAGTGAAAATATGGCATGGATATTGGATATTATAGAGACGCATGTCCTCTTGTATGAGTAAGTTAGAACATACTAATTTAGTTTTAGTTAATATCTCTTTATGTTTTTAAATTTAACATCTTAAGTAACCATTTATGTCCTAATTTATTTTCTCGCTATATATTCTCTACAATTTTTGTTCACCATCCTCTTCCTCTGATTATCACTTTGTATGTCAATGGTAAAGGCTTTTTGATTAAATCCAACTCCATAGCTCTCCTAGCTAATCATTAAGCTTGTTTAAGATACTAACTTCTTGTTGGCATGAGTTGGGTTTAGTAATTTTGGACATGTGATATTATGATTGGATTGGAAATTGATGCTTGTACGATTTGGTCCATGCTTGAAGATTGAAGCTCGAAGTACATAAGGATTGGGTTGGTACAAGCGAAGTCGAAGGCTGTTTAGAGTTTAAATTGGAGGCCGATGATGAGTTTGAAGCTATCAACTCCAAGAGTTACATTGTTTGAGAATGATTCTAGGGCTAATTATAACTTCTTAATTTTCTTATTTTGTTACTATCTCCATGATTAGGTTAGTAACTATTCTTTAATTTTATTTAGTTGCATGGAGTGAATAAGGGTTTGGGTTACTTTAAATGATGATTATTGACTGTACTGTGTTTGATTTTGTGTTTATGGCTTAATTTTTGTATTGTGGCATGAGATGTTAGATTGGTGTTATGCCAAATTATGTAAATTTTAGGTTGGTCCTTCGAAGTGTGAATTTGATTGGAATTTCATATTTCAGTCCCGTGTGTGACAGTCCACTTGTTTGAGCATTATCTAGAGTTCCACAACTCCAAATAAGGTGAAATTTGAACCTATAGAAACTTTGATCCATCCTCTAAAACTATTTATTTTGTGGAAGGCCTAATTCTGCTGTTTTAGAAGTAAAATTGAGTATTAGATTTTTATGGTCAATCTGACCTGACAGATTGACATATCTACAATGTTTTATTTAGTCCTCTTTGTTCACCTTTCCAAATGGTAGAAGACCAATTAGAAATGAAACTAGACTTAATGTCCTGTGATATGGAAAGATGGTACCGGTAAAGCTTCCAAGTATTTTGTTTAGACAATTTTGAGTAGAGCTTGAAATCATCATATATAGCGGTTTGATTATGTATGTGATGTATTTGCTGATTAATTGCTTGACAAAATCTATTTTTTTGAGGCCATGTGATTAGTATGTGATATATTTGTTGATATATTGTTGATGGGAGCTTTGGTTTTGTAATTAAAGGTTGATTTTAATATTTGTTTGCTTAAGCCGTGAATTCTGTTTTAAGTTTTTCTTGTGATCAAATTTGAAAATTAATATGCCAAATTCTACGACAAATGAATGGTTGATTTTTGGGTATGTTGTTTCACATCATGTAGTTTATGGGTATAAAATGGCACTTTGATCCAACGATCGGATCTTGACTTATGACCATTTTCTAGGGACTACCCGGAGAGAATTTTCTAAACTAGAATTAGGGATCTTCCTTGTTTCTTTGGATTGTTGTCTAGTTTGGAAAATTGCAATTACCCTTTTAATTCAATGAATATCGGCGAGCTTCTGAGAATTTATGAGATTTAAGCCCTTAGTTTAAGTTGAAAGTGGTGCACGATTCAATCCGATATAATCTGATTAGATCTTTTATTATTACACTGGTTTTGATATCAATTTCATGATACTTTATTTAAAACTTGCCATCAACATAAGGAAAGTGTTTTTAGAACTTCTTATATTAAGACTGATTTCCAGTTGTGTCAACATAGATTCTTATGTTGAATGAGCATAGCAATAGAGTACACCCTCACCTCCATGATTTATCCGATTATAACACTTTCTTCCTTTATGATGCACATTGATAAAGTTTATTTATTATACAATTTGAAATATAGTTTTGTATCTATAAAAAAGAAGCAAAGCATAATGTTGTTGGCTTTTAACATATCATTTTAGTTCGCATTCTGAGTATTTTACTCTTCTTTACGACATCAAACGAGGATGAAGTGTAGCTTTCCTGGTCATTCTCTGGGTTGGTTCGACTCTTGCAGTGCGAAGGCAAGAAATTTTATCTTGAAGAATTCACATTGATTTCAAATGGTGCTTCGTTGAGGTCCATTGACCAAGTCGCATTTGATTAGATGCTAAAATTTTGGCACATAACCTTTATCTAGGCTTTGCAAAGTGGATATATTATTGTCAACCATAAACCTATGGGACATTTCTATATTGTTTATTTCAAGTATTTGCCTATATGTTTAGGAACTAGGTATTGAAATTTGGAACTCTATCTCGGGACTTCAACGATTGATGCTTATCTTTGGTGGTATGGGGATTATGGAGAGTGTTCCTCTTCTTGATTATATAAATATATATACGTCTTTCTAAAATTTCAATTTCTTTCAAAAGTTTTATTCTTTTGTTTTCTTCTCTTTTGCACGTCACGTCTCTCAAGCATACACCTAATTATGCGCCTTTAATAACTATGTTTGATCATATATTACTTGTCTTCTAGACATTTCATTGTTCGAACTATTGAACAATATTTTGAGGACTATAATGGTTAACATAAATGTTGCATTTGCTGTTTTAACATAAGATGTACATGTCCTTCCCGACTTTCATGGAAACAGGTAAACGATTAGTGAATATAAGGCCTTTTCAAGTTATAGTGCCCAATTTTTTTTATTAATCATTGAGCTTTTAAATTCTTTATACTACAGGTCTCTTGTTGCATATCCAAAGGCAAAGGGAATTATTTGTGGCATGACCCTTTACATTAGTGATAGACAATTGGCTCTTTCATTCCTTGCTGCCATGCGGGGTATTGCATACGATACACACCATATTGTGGAGCATTGCAATGCTAGTGGTCCTGAAAGTAAACATTGGTTTTAATCTTCACATTTATTTTCTGTAATGACATGTTTTATATTATATTTAAATATATAACTGCATCTCATACTTTCAGTTGATTTGTATTATCATGAGATTTGTTTTATAATGTAGTTGTTTATATTTTCAGCTATGTGTTTCGTAGTCAGTGGAATGATGGCTATACCTCCATATGTAATTTGATTTAACACTTCCTCTTCTTTCTTGTATATCTTCTTCCCTTGCAGGTGACATCTTTGCTTGCATGTAGTGGCCTTTCAAGAAACTGTGTTTGTTCAAGAATATGCATATGTTATTGGTACTTATCTTCATAATCTCTTTATATTGTTCACATCTTAAAATTTTTCCCACTGATTTTAAAATTATAGTGCATTCTTTTGATCAATGGATAGCTTCATAAAGTTTCATTCTGCCACTCCAATTTTTCTCATTATTCTTTTCCAGTTTGATATAATGTATGGTGAAGTCTCAATGTTCACTAGTTATTAATTATTGTGAATATACATTGTTAGGAAAGTCTTTCAATCTTGAATTGGTGGCTTGAATAGTTCATGAAACCTCAAAGAAAAGAATAGAAGAAGCATCTGACTCCTTCGTGCATGCTCCATTGAACCTTGTATAGTTCATACCAATAAGGTTTTGATGTAGGATGAATTTAGGAAACCTGTTCTATGTTGATTTCTTGAAAAATAAAGGCTAAGATTGAATTTCATATCTGATTTAGCGAAATTCCGATATGAAATAGAGGAATAGAAAAGAAAAGACAAGAAAACTTCTAAGAGTCAAGACTTAGAAAGTTTCGGATCACGCCTAAAGAAGATTAAAACACACAATTCTAGACCAACAATTTGCAGCAAATATTTGTTAATAAATTTGGAAAATCTTAATAATAATTGTTATAAGCCTAGATATTTATAGACTAAACTAATCCTACTACTACTAAATTAAGTTAAACTTCTAATTCGCACTTAAAATAATTAAAGACTTTTAAAATGAATTTTAACTATTGTTAAAACAAAAGCTGAAATTCTGAGGGAAATTCCCCACTTGCAGTGACTAAAATTATGGAAATACCTTTTGGGTGTTGAAATTATAAAAATTAGACCAAAACACTAAATCTACGTTGATTCTTTGAGTTTTATTTTCTTGATATCGGGTTCATAGTGAGTTTGAGTTAGGATTGGGATTGCAAAAATAATTTGAGTCGAATTTGATAGAATTCAAAAGATAAATGATAAATGTAGTATGTTTTAAATTTGTTATAAAATAAAAATATATATAATTTTTAGAATAATCCTTATTTATAATTAACAAGATTACTATATATATATATATATATATATTTATATTTAAAAATATAATTGCTTCAACTTTTTCAATTAGAGATTGAAATCTCTTATTTAATTTTCAGGTAGAATGAATATTTTAGCTAATTTCTTAGTAATTTTTTTAAGTTTAAACTTACTATTTTTTTGTAATTTTTCTAAATTAATTACATTATTTATAAATTTTATTTATTTTTATTTATTCTTATTTAAATAACAAAGGCAAAAGGAAAAATAAAATTTTCATATTACATGTTCGAACGTATGCTTTGTTTTTTCCCCACTCCTGAATCAACCAAGTTATTATAATCTTCTAAAACCTATGGCTATATTTCGCTCATAAATGTTAGAATGGTAGAATTGAACATAACGTAATGAAAGTATCACCGACTCCACAGGGAGAGGTGGTGGTGGGTTTAGGTGAAGCAAAGAAAGTGGAAAACAAAGTGCCAAAGTAAAGACCCACACACCAACCTCCATGTTTGGTGAAAGAAGTCGGGTCATAGGCCTCTCTCTCTCTCTCTCTGTTTCATCATAGATCTAAACTCAAACTGCGTCTAATAGTTGCATCCTGTTGTTCGCCATTGATTAAATCCAACTGTTCGATAATCAAAGCCAACTGGTCACATCTTCCGACATAGAACCTTCCTGTAATTACCCTCTTCCTTGTTTCATTTCTTATCCCTCTAAGGAACAATTGTATTATAAATACAAACCTTAAGAACCTTGCCAATCCATCATTTCACTTCATATAAAGGAAAATAACTTCTCCTTGAGTGAACAAGCTCAACGGCTCCTTTTCTTGCTTGCACGAGGGGTTCAGCACTCATTGATCATCTCTCTTACAATTAGCTCAGTATAATTTGCCGGTGACTTCAACCAAGACTTTGATATCACTTGGGGAGATGGTCGTGCTAAGATACTCAACAATGGCCGACTTACCATTAACCTTGACAAAGCTTCCGGCTCTGGATTTCAGTCAAGAATGAGTATCATTTGGAAAGATTGATATGCAGCTCAAGCTTGTCACTAGCAACTCACGGGCACTCGCCAACGCCTACTATGTAAGTTCTTAACTTCCGTATATATGCAACATCAGATGGCTTCAGTTTAGAAGTTTGTGCTCATTTGACTAATCAAATATTTGAATTTGCGTTATCCTCAGAAAGGGTCCACATGGGATGAGATAGACTTTGAGTTCTTGGGAAATCTGGTGGTGATCCTTACATTCTTCATACTAGTGTATTTAGCCAAGGCGCGTAATTAGCGAGCAACAATTCTATTTATGGTTTGACGCAACTGCGATTTCCACACCTATTCCATTCTTTGAAATCCTCGGTATCATGTAAGCAATTAAAGCAAACCCGTCATACCAAAATCTTGTAGTCTCATTTAGCATATTTACATAATGTATATTGAAGTTATTTTGTACTGCGTTTGGTTTTTCTATCACGGGACTCCTATTAGAGAGTCCAAGAACATGGAGAGCATTGGTGTTCCATTCCCGAAAGAATCAACCAACGAGGATTTACTCTAGTCTAAGGAATGCTGATTACTGGCTACAAGAGGTGGATTTGTCAAGACAGTTGTAGTCAAGCTCCATTCACCGCTTCCTAGAACTTCAATGCCAATGCTTGTATACGGTATAATGGAGCATCTTCTTGTGGTAGAAATTCATCATCATCGCAACTAAAACAAATTCATGGCTTTTAAAGGAGCTTGATTCAATAAGTCAAGAGAAGGCTGCAGTAGGTGCGGAAGAATTATATGATATATAATTCGATACTAAAAGTTTCCTACAAGGACTCCCTCGAGAATGCAGCATGTCCTAGTTCAAACTTCACTTGTTAGAGCTGTATTCCTTATTCATTTTTATCGTGTAATTGTGGCCGACAAGTTATATCAATTTCACATTAGTACATATTGAGGATTTTGAAGGGCAAGAAATTGAATTATTTTGTTTCTCGCTAGAAATAAGCATAATATCGACCGCTCTTTTATTGATAAGTTGCATGATTAGAATTTCGGAAAGAAAGAAATAAACTTTTCAAAAGCATAGTTTGCGATTACGAAAATGTACTTATAAGACATCCGAAGGATTTTTTAAGATTTTGCATTATTATGACTTCAATTTTTATTTTATATTATTTCTGAATTTCGTTAAAAGAAAATACTAAAAATATACCTACAAAATATCGAAGATAAAGATACTAAAAGTAAACCTATAAGATCTTTGGAATGATATTATTTTTAATTCATTATTATAAATTCAGTTTTTATTTTATATCATTTTATTTTTTATAATTTCGTTAGAAAAATATTAAAGTATACCTAAAAGATCTGAAACTTTCTTTTTAATTTGTATTATTATGAATTTACTTTTTTAATTTAGGTCTAAGAAAATACTAAAAGTATACCTATAAGATACCAATAGGATATGATTTTAACTTATATTACCTATGTATAATGGATATGTCGTTTCAATACATATAAAATATTTTATTAATCTAATATTATCTAATGAACTTATTGTTTGAATATAGTAAACATGTCCATGATAACCTATGAATAATGATCATTGTTTTAATATGTATAAAATATTTGATGAACTTCAAATGATACTTTGATGGACTGTAGTTTGAAGATAATAAGCATGTTAATTATAACTTATGAATAATAAATCATTGTTTGATATGTATAAAACATTTGATGAACTTGCAGTTTGAAGATAATAAACATGTTCATTATAATCTATGAATAATGAATATGTTGATTCAATATGTTAAAATATTTGATAAACCTAATGTTATACTGTGATGAACTTGTTATTTAAAGATAATGAATCAATCTATTATAGTCTATGAATACATATTTATTTTTTATGCACATATAGCATGTTCATTAGTTAAAACTTATAGATTCATCTATTAATCATATAAGGTTCATTATTAATAAAATCCATTTAATGAATTATTAGCTCTTATTTCTAGTAATTATTATTTTGCAAGATAAAAATGGATAGAAAAAATATCTTAGAAAAGTTCGTTAAGAAGAATCCTGAGGGTAAAAAGAGGACCATAAGCGGGAATCTAATGATGGCATGATTGGGATATTCCTCGGTATTGTTATGAAGAACAAAACTAAGTAGTGGTGGAAGCGAAATGGACATGCTTAACAAAAGAAATCAAAGCCAGTTGTTTGCTCTTTGATGTGAGTAAATGTTAAAGAGAAAGAAGATTACTTCTGACTAAGACAAAACTCAAGGGCAAAACAAGAGATACAAAACATGCTCGATAATTGACAAGGGAAGAAAATGGTTGCAAAAGAATCGGATAAGAATCGCAGTTCTATACGAGAACAATTACTAAAGAAAGAGGG
>NC_063256.1:25934328-25986423 GCF_019578655.1 Ricinus communis
GTATTTTAGAGACCCTAAGTCCTTCATCTCAAATATGATTGCTTGAGTTTCTACCTCTTTCTTTATGTAATCATGTCATCACTTGTAAACAATAAGCAAGGTAATATGATCATGCTCCTCTTATAAAATAGTATGATCTACCGTATTTAAAACCATACTCCTTCATTGAGTAGCTCAACTTGCCAAACCATGCCCGTAGCAATTGTTTCCAACCCATACAATACCTTTTTAGCTTGCACACCTTACTCCTCTGGTATGTGGAAATCACGGAAGAGGATCCATATACACCTCCTCTAGTCACCATGAAGAAAAGCATCTTTTTACATCAAACTAAGCGTAATGGCAGTCTAGATTGACTGCGAGATAGAATGACTCGACGGTCTTCATCTTAGCTAGGCAAAAAGTCTCTTGATAGTCAATCCCGTAGGTTTGAGGGTACCTTGCTTTGGCCAGGTCTAGCCTTACCTTTCATTTATCATTTCGACACATGTTCACTATAAAATACCCACTTGCATCCCTGTCTTTCTTTTCCGTGGCAACTTTCAACCATCTCCCAAGTAGAATTTTTTGAAGAGCTTTCATTTCCTCTTTCATAGCAACCTTCCACTTAAGATCTCCAAGGGCTTCCCGAAATTTACTAGGAATAGACGAAGAAGAGCAAAAGCTAGATGAGCCTTACAGGGCGATGATAAGAGATAAAATCAAAAATAGGATAAGTGACATTAAAAGATGACTTGGAAGAACCCAGTATCGGGGTTCTACGTTCGAGGGGATATCTCCTAGCATGATCGTGATCCATAACATATGGATTCAAAACAAGCATTTACTAATATTCCCAGGACTAGAATCTTTCTCTAAAGTTGAAGTTGTAGGAAAACATACCTCAGGGTTAATAGTAGAAGAGTCATCCGATGGCATGGTAGTATCATCAAGAGGGCACTAGATTCAGGAGAAGGCATAATAGTAGCATTATGTTTTCTTATATAACCGTTTTAAAATAACCTATTTGGTCTTTCATCCTTTTCTCCTTAAATTTAGCCTCAAACTCAATAGAACAAGTATTATCTAAAGATTCCTTATTCTCCATAATAGTTGAATTCTCCCCCTTACTCAACATCCACAACTTCTTCTCTTCTAGCCTCACCGTTCCTCTTCCTTACTCTTAATCTCTCCTGAAGAAATCATAGATCATCCAGATATATGTTGATGGATCATAAAGATGTTTTGTGCCTGGACAAAACATGGGACAAATATTTAAAGCGGAAGGAATGAGCAGGTGTGATAACATCAACCAAAGGGTTTTGAAAATTAATGATGCGAGGCATTCGATTAATAAGAAAGACACCAATCATGATAGCCTCGATCTAAAAGCTGTTTAGAACATGCGAGTAAAGCTTAAAGCCCGAGCAACCTCAAGGATATGACAATTCTTATGCTCGCTACACCATTTTGTTACGGTGTGTAGGCACAAGTTGTTTGGTGTAGGATGCCATGTTCTAGGAAGAAATTGGTATGAGACGATTTACAAACTCATGACTATTATCGAATGAAAAACTTGGACTGGTATAAAACGTGTGATAATCATTTTGTAAAATTGAGGAATCAACTGTATAACATCACTTTTAGATTTCATCAAATATACCCAGCTCACTCTAATGTAGTAATCAATAAAAGACACAAAGTATTATGGCCTGAGGCAAATGGAGTAGAAAATGGACCCCACACATCAGTATAAATATGAAAAAGGAATAGAACTCTTATTGAAACTAGTTTTGAAAGGAACATGATGGTTTTTAGCATAAATGCATTGTTCACATCTTAGACTAGAGATAGCAACATTGTGAAACAATTTAGGAAATAAATGCTCTAAATAAGAAAAAGATGGATGCCCTAAATGACAATGCCATAAAAGAATCTTTTCTCTATCAAACGACTCTCTCTCTACTTGAAAACCATAGCTAGGTTCAGATTTAAATTATATAGCCCCCTCTAAGTAAAAAAGACCTCCTCTTTTCTTACCAATGCCAATCATCATCTTAAATACGTTTGTCACGAAATACGATGAGTAGAATAAAATATTGGAGAATAATTAAGACTTTTGGTAATCTTACTAATGGAAAGAAGACTGTTAGAAAGATCAGGGGCAAGTAAGCCAGATGACATTGAGAATGTAGGAGAAATTGAGACATTCCTAACTCCTGTAATTGGCATAGAAGTCCCATTAGCAACCTGTACAGACTTAACAGGTGAAGACATTAGAGAGGCAAGTATAGAAGAATTACTAGTCATATGGTCAGTAGCCCCTGAATCAATAACCCAAGTGTTAGAAGCAGTAGAAACATATGTCAGACTAGAATTACCTTGTTGAGGAGACCATTGAGAGACATGAGAAGCAGAAGGTGGAGAAGTATCAGTAACAGCAATCTGAGCATATTTCTTATTTTTCTTCTCAGCTTGTTTAAGTTTATACCACTCCGGATAGCCATGCTTCTTCCAACAAACATCTAATGTATGCCTAGTACTATTGCAATGAGTGCAGAAGCGAGAATTGGAAGTAGTAGAATTCACAGGAATAGAAGGAGCCACCTGAGAGGTGCTCTTTTGGATCATTGGAGCTGAAGCCTCAAAATGATTTTTTGTTCCCATGGTGACTTGTCTCTGCACTTCACGATGAACTAAAGAGTAGGCTTCTTCCAAGTTTGGTAAAGGGGAGGTAGCCAAAACACGACTACTA
The DNA here is from genome assembly GCF_019578655.1 of Ricinus communis. Lineage (NCBI taxonomy): Eukaryota > Viridiplantae > Streptophyta > Magnoliopsida > Malpighiales > Euphorbiaceae > Ricinus > Ricinus communis. The sequence goes on from NC_063256.1 coordinate 25,937,063, forward strand.
ACTTGATCCAAACTGTGATCAAGATCTGCAAGAAACATATAGATGCGATCCTCGCAATACGCTTTCTTTGTTTCTCAATATCGTGACACATGTCATGTCATTGGGCCTACAATAATTAAGCTCCATGTAAATTGAATTTAATTCATTGAAATATTCTAGGAGAGGTCGACCACCACGGGCAATTAAAATGACCTCTTCATCGATTTCATATACTTGGGAAGAGTCGGAAACATTAAGATAGTTCCTCTTAGCGCATCCCAAACTTCTTTAGATGTCCCATTGAACAAAATGCGACATCGGATTATCGATCATGGAATTAATAAGCCAAGACTTGACAAGGGCATCTTCATCTTCCCATTCATCATAGCCGGATCATCTTCTATAGGTGCAACCTTTCTTCCGGTAATATAATCCTTCTTCCCGCCAACAATATGTATCTCTAAAATCTTTGACCAAACACGATAATTAGAACCATCCAATTTAATATGGATTGGAGAAGAGGTCTCATGAATGGTCACTCGAGAGTTTCTTACTATCAGAAATCTCTTGTTAGTTTTAGTAGACATTGTAGCTAGATGACGGCTAGGGTTTGAACAAAAGAAGGCAGCGGAAAAAGTTTTCTTTTGCTCTGAGACCAAAATAATAATTACTGAAAAATACTCTTATGTTTATTCCATATATCTCAAGGTATTTATACAAGATACCTAGACCTATTTAAGGTAGTCAACTATATAGGAATAATTACAGGAAAGGTAAGTCAACTATATAGGAATAATTACAGGAAATAAATAGAGGAATATTACAACTATAATTCCTAAATAAGTATACAACTATATATGCTAAGTGAAATGAACCTATATATAAAGATGTTTCTATATAGCTTCAAAAATATTATAAGCATTGAAAAAATTATTGAAACTGTTTTCAAATAGCGTTGTCATTTTCTCTAAGTTTTAAACTTGAGCCTTGTGTCCGATGGACTTTCAGTAGTCTGCATATGTATTGAGTCGCACATGTTCATTTATATATCATAAAATTCACATGTCAAATACATCGAGTAATATATTGGTTGTTGGTCTCAGACACAGTGATGCGAGTTTAAAACAAAGAGAAAATGAAAAACTATACTAAAATTTATAGCAATTTAAATTTTATCATTTAGTAATTTCATGGTGTTAGGGTTATTTTGATGAGAGTTGTTATTTTAAATGATTATTTACGAGAAAATGATTAAATAATTGAAATTTAATTGTAGTAGTTTACACTTTTACTTTTGAATTTTAAATAAATTAAGTGTGTATTGTTAATTTATTTTAGATTTAAGGATTAAAGTGATTTTTCATGAGATAACAAAATTTGGAGGAGGAGGATATTATATGAGTTAATACTTTTTCTGTTAATAATAAATGGTTATAGCTTGATAGTGGGATAGTAGAGGATTAAAGTGAATAAAGAATTTATTTTATTAGATAATTATTTAGAATAAAGTTTAGTTTTCATTTAATAGGAGGATTAAAGTGAAAATATGGCATGGATAGTGGATATTGTAGAGACACATGTCCTCTTGTATGAGTAAGTTAGAACATACTAATTTAGTTTTAGTTAAAATCTCTTTTTATTTTTAAATTTAACATCTCAAGTAACCATTTATGTTCTAATTTTCTTTTCTCGCTATATACTCTCTATAATTTTTTTTTTCACCATCCTCTTCCTCTGATTATCACTTTGTATGTCAATGGTAAGGCTTTTTTGATTAAATCCAACTCCATAGCTCTCCTACTATTCTTTAAGCATGCTTAAGATACTAACTTCTTGTTGGCTTGAGTTGGGTTTAGTAATTTTGGGCATATGATATTATGATTGGATTGGAAATTGATGCTTGTAGGATTTGGTCGATGCTTGAAGATTGAAGCTTGAAGTACATAAGGATTGGGTTGGCACAAGCGATGTCGAAGGTCATTTAGAGTTTAAATTGGAGAACTGATGATGAGTTTGAAACTATCAACTCCAAGAGTTACATTGTTTGAGAATGATTGTTGGGCTAATTATAACTTCTTAATTTTCTTATTTTATTACTATCTCCATGATTAGGTTAGTAGCTACTTTTTAATTTTATTTAGTTGCATGAAGTGAGTAAGGGCTTTGGGTTACTTTAAATGATGATTATTGGTATCTTTGTGTTTGATTTTGTGTTTATGGATTGATTTTTGTATTGTGGCATGAGATGTTAGATTGGTGCAATGCCAAATTATGTGAACTTTAGGTTGGTCCTTCGAAGTGTCAATTTGATTGGAATTTCGGATTTTTATCTTCTGTGTGACAGTCCATTGGTTTGAGCATTATCTAGGGTTCCACAACTCCGAATGAGGCAAAATCTGAACCTATAGAAACTTTGATCCGTCCTCTAAAAATATTTATTTTGTGGAAGGCCTAATTCTGCTATTTTGGAAGTAAAATTGAGTATTAGATTTTCATGGACAATCTGACCTGAAAAATTGACATATCTACAATGTTTTATTTAGTCCTCCTTGTTCACTTTTTCAAATGGCATAAGACCAATTAGAAATGAAACTAGACTCAATGTCCTTGTGATCTGGAAAAGATGGTAGCAGTAATGCTTCCTATAATTGTTTGAGACAATTTTGAGTAGAGCCTCAGAAATCTATCATAGATGACAGTTTGTTGATTATGTGTAAATAGTAGTTTTAAATGATTAATTGCTTGAGAAAATCTATTTTTTTATGCCATGTGATTAGTATGTGATATATTTGTTGATACTTTCTGGTGGGAGCTTTGGTTTGTAATTAAAGGTTGATTTTAATATTTATTTGCTTAAGCCCTCGAATTCTATTTTAAGTTTTTCTTGAGTCAAATTTGAAAATTAATATGCCGAATTCTACGATACATGAATGGTTGATTTTTGGGTATGTTATTTCCGTCTGTAGTTTATGGGTATAAAATGGCACTTTGATCCAATGGTCGAATCTTGACTTATGGCCATTTTCTTGAGACTATTCGGAGAGAATTTTCTAAACTAGAATTAGGGATCTTCCTTGTTTCTTTAGATTGCTTTCTAGTTTGGAAAATTGCAATTACCCCTTAATTGAATGAATATCCGACAATCTTGATACAAGAATTTATGGGATTTAAGCCCTTAGTTTAAGTTGAAAGTTCGGTCCGATACATTATGAATAGATCTTTTATTATTACCTTTGGTTTTGATATCAATTTCATAATACTTTATTTAAAACCTGCCATCAACATAAAGGAAAGTGTTTTTTAGAACTTTTTATGTTAAGACTGATTTCCAGGTTGTGTCACTTATACATTCTTATATTGAATGAATATAGCAATAGAGTACACCCTCCCCTCCATGATTTATCCGATTATAGCACTTTCTTCTTTTATGATGCATTGATAAAGTTTATTTGTTATACAATTTGAAACATAGTTCTGCATCTATAAAAAAAAAGCAAAGCATAATGTTGTTGGTTTTTAACATATCATTTTAGTTCTGCATTTACCGATATTTTACTCTTCTTTTTACCTGACATCAAACATGATGAAGTGTAGCTTTTCCTGGTCATTCTCTGGGTTCTGGTTTGACTCTTACAGCTACTAAGGCAATAAATTTTATACTGAATAATTCACATTGATTTCAGATGGTGCTTCGTTGGGGTCCATTGACCAAGCCGCATTTGATTAGATGCTAATATTTTGGCACATAACCTTTTTCTAGGCTTTGCAAAGTGGATCTATTATTATCAACCATAAACTTACGGGACATTTCTATATTGTTTATTTCAAGTATTTGCCTATATGTTTAGGAACTAGGTCCTGAAGCTAGAACTCCTGTCAGGACTTCACTGATTTATGCTTATGCTGGTGGTATGGGGATCATGGAGAGTGTTCCTCTTCTTGATTATATAAATATATATACGTCTGTCTAAAATTTTAATTTCTTTCAGACTAAAATTTTAATTTCTTTCAAAAGTTCTATTCTTTTATTTTCTTCTCTTTTGCACGTCATGTCTCTTAAGCATACACCTAAGTATGTCGCGTTTAATAACCATGTTTGATCCTATATTACTTATCCTTATCTTCCGGACATTTCATTGTTCAAACAATTGAACAATATTTTGAGGACTATAATGGATGACCTAAACAACGCATTTCTTGCTTTAACACAAGATGTACATGTCCTTCCGAATTTCATGGAAACAGTGTAAATGATTAGTGAAGATAAGGCCTTTTAGGGTTATAGTGCCTAATTTTTTATTAATCATTGAGTTTAAATTCTTTATGCTACAGGTCTTCATTGCATATGCAAAGGCAAAGGGAATTATTTGTGGCATGGCACTTTACATTAGTGATAAACAATTGGCTCTTTCATACCTTACTGCCATTCAGGGTATCGCATACGGTACACACCATATTGTGGAGCATTGCAATGCTCATGGTCACAAAGTAAGAAGCATTGCTTTTAATCTTCACGCATTTTTTTCTGTAATGACATGTTTTATATTATGTTTAAATATATAATTGCATCTTATACTTTCAGTTGATTTATGTTATCATGATATTTGTTTTATAATGTAGTTATTTATAATTTCAGCTATGTGTTTCTTAGTCAGTGGAATAATGGCTATACCTTCATATGTAATTTGTTTAAACACTTCCTGTTCATTCTTGTATATCTTCTTCCCTTGTAGGTGACGTGCTGCTTGCATGTAGTGGCCTTTCAAGAAAGTGTGTTTGTTCAAGAACATGCAGATATTATTGGTACTTATCTTTATGTTGTCTTTATACTGTTCACATCTTAAAATTTTTCCCACTGATTTTAAAATTATAGTGCATTCTTTTGATCAATGGATAGCCTTTGTAAAGTTTCATTACTGCCAATGTAATTTTTTCTCATTATTCTTTTCCCAGTTTGATATAATATATGGTGAAGTCTTAATGTTCACTAGTTATTAATTATTATGAATAAACGTTGCTAGGAAAGTCTTTCAATCTTGAATTGGTGGCTTGAATAGTTCATGAAACCTCAAATTGAACCTTGTATAGTTCATACCAGTAAGGTTTTGATGTAGGACGAATTTAGAAAACCTGCTCCATGTTGATTTCTTGAAAAAATAAAGGTTAAGATTGAATTTCATATCTGATTTAGCATAAATTCTGATATGAAATAGAGGAATAGAAAAGAAAAGACAAGAAAACTTCTAAGAGTCAAGACTTAGAAGGTTTAGGATTCACACCTAAAGAAAATTAAAACACACAATCTAAACCAACAATTAGCAAGAAATATTTGTTAATAAACTTGGAAAACTCTCAATAATAATTGTTACAAGCCTAGATATTTATAAACTAAACTAATCCTACCACCACTAAATTAAGTTAAACTTTGAATTCGCACTTAAAATAAAATAAAGACTTTTAGAATAAATTTTAACTATTGTTCCAGCAAAACTAGAAATTACAGTTCCCCTTGCAAAGCTAGAAATTATGGAAATATCCTTTGGGTGTTGAAATTATAAAAATTAGACCAAAACACTAAATGTCATGATTCTTTGAATTTAATTTTTCTTGATATCAGGTTCATAGTGAGTTTCAGAGTTAGGAGAACTGTGCAGGTTGGGATTGCAACAAATTTGTCTTTTAGAACATGAATACAATTAAAGAAACATGCACTAAATTTAGTATTGTAAGACTATGATAGCTTGCTCTGACTACTTTTGAGAATAATAGTTTTTCTATTATTTTTCAGTGTTGTGTGCATGTTAACAAACTTAATACTTACTTGTTCATGACAGGTGCAGCTTGCCCTATTGTACTACCACGAGTATTAGGTGCTGTTATTCTTGGTGCTATTGCCACAACATATGCTGGTCTCAATAAGGCCATGATGACCCTGAATGCAGCCGGTTAGGGATGCATGAGCTCTTGTTTCTAAATCTTCAGGTCAATTCATAACTTTTATGACATATAACTAGGTACAAAATAATAAATGATTAGTGGAGAGGTTTTAAGTGAGTAAAAAACATAATGCACCTTTTCTTGTGCATTCTATTTTTGCCGGAATTCCTATTAGTCATTGTTTTCTCTTGGTTCATCCCATTTCCTCCACCTCCCTAAGAAAAAAATGAGAAAAATAGACAAAAAGGACTTTGAAGGAAGTGTTACTTCAATGACGTTGACCTCAATTATGGTACAAAATTTAATAGATCAGTTGTGAATAAATAAATCTAAAGGCCCTTGCTTAATATCGAGGCTTGAAGTTGATGGTAGAATTCGGCAACCCATGGCGGACTTGAAAGTTTTGGTGTTCCGTGTATTATAGAGAAGTTAAACGCCTAAATGAATTTTCACTTGCATTTTGTTTCTTATACCATATTTTAACCTTTACTGGGTCTAGTCATTTGGTTGAAGGTTTGATTACATTAATAAACCACCTTTGCATAGCCTTAAACTACATTAATTTGTTTTTCTACTCAGCACTGCCTTTACTAGTCAATATATTTTAAATAGTTATTTGTTATGTTTTATTAGTAACAACTTGCTATTTTGTTGTCAACGGTACATGGATTGGCTCCCGTTAATTTCAAAATCAATAGGAGTTGTATGTTACTATATAAAATAAAATAGGGTGCAAACTGAGAGGACTGTAGCTGCTAACCTGGGATTAAGACTTGTGCAAACTGTTCTACTCTGTCGTCATATATATATTTTTTTATTAATATCCACTTGATTCAATGTAATTAACCTAACTTTTTTCAGGTCATTCATGCATCAAAAGACCCAAAGTTGAAGTAGTATCATGATGCCAAATATCGAGTATTACAGGAGCTTTATGAGCAGCAATTATCTCAATGTGCATTAATTGCTAAAGCTTTGGAATAGGTCCTGCTGCTACTCAGGACTTGTGTAAACTTTATAAAGCTTTATGCATTAATTGCTAAAGCTTTATAAAGTTGATTGGCATTTTCACCAGGTACATAACCCAGAGATCTTACAACAGTTCAGAGCTCTAAAAATAAATGATGGTTCCGATTTTTGATTTTCTTGTCAACTTGTTATTGATTCCACCATTGGAATGGCTTCACACTTAAAGTCTCAAGGTCTTTGACCAGAAAGTTTCGAACAATCTCATGTCTTTGTGGACTAATGATTCTACGTGAATTAAATGGAGGCAGAGAGAGGTTATCTGATATCTGCAATTTGCACAATATTTAAATAAACTATATTAAGAGAAAAGAAACTATCAATGTAAACAAAAATTATGTTTGTTAAAATTATCTATAGTTGGTGTTGTTTATATGTTTAGTGACGTAGGCATCAATTTAATTATTTTTTCTCCATTTTATTAAAGTGTCGCAAAATAATTTTATTAAAAGAAATAACAAATATTTTATTTTAATATTAAATTAGTATTTTTAAGGGATATAAGAAATAATTTAAATTGTTATTTATTTGTAAAAAATTTCAAATTAAGTTATTTTAAATTAAAATTAAAAGAATAGTAAATAACATTAACTAAATAATAAAAAGGTTAATTTATTCTATTCATTTTAAAATTAAGAGTTGGTGAAAAGCTTCAAATTTGAGTTGTAAATTGAATACTAGTCTTTTAAGACTGATAGCTTGCTCTGATTACTTTTGAGAATAATAGTTTTTTGTTATTTTTTTGAGTGTTGTGCATGTTAACAAACTTAATGCTTACTTGTTCATAATTGGTGCAGGTTGCCCTATTGTACTACTACGAGAAAGCAAGCCTATTCTATTGGTTGCTACTATTCTTGGTGCTGTTGTTGCAAAAAATATGCCAATCTCTGTGAGGCGACAAGGGCCCTGAATGCAGCCAGTCAGGTATGCATGACATCTTATTTCTAAATTTTCAGTTGAATAACTTTAATGACATAATACTAGGTAAAAAACAATAAATGATTAAGACTATTTTTTCAGTAAGTGCACAATATAATGCAACTTTCTTGTTCGTTTTATTTTTGTTGGAACTCCTATTAGTCATTGTTTTCTCTTGGTCCATCCCACTCCCTCCACCTCTCTCTCTAAGGAACTAAATGAAAAAATAGACAAAATGTACTTTGAGCAAAGCATTGCTCCAATGACATTAACCTGCAAATCAATTATGCTACAAATTTTTATAAATCAGTTGTGAATGTTTTTAAATAAATCAAAAGGCCCTTGCATAAGATTGGTCCTTGAAGTTGATAGTAGAATTTGGCAACACATGTGAGTAAGTTATATGACCTTAGAGCCAAGCTGTCTTGGGATTGACTGATCGACTTCTTGAATGAAGTTCTAAGTGCCTAATACCTAGCTTGTCTAATGTAGGCAGGCTGTCTAGAGGCATCGAATTTTAAATGGACATAACATCCAAATTTGTAAGAGCAACAAAGATCAACTTGAAGCTAAGTTTGTACCGGGGTGCCCTTGGAGGCTTTATGGCAGTATCATAAAGAGAGAAAATACATTTGCAATCAAGACCTACTTTGGTCCTCATAGATGCCATAGGAAATGAAGAACAAACAAGCTACATCAATTTGGATTGTAAAATGATATGCACATAGATTTAGAAAAAACCCTAATTGGTCTATTAAGCATTTAGAGGATGATGTGCTTGAGAAGTATGTTTTAAAGTTATCAAAATAGAAACTATATAGAGCTAAGTGGAAGGCTCTTGAGATGTTGAGAGGTTATCAAAATGGAAACTATACAGAGCTAAGTGGAAGGCTCTTGAGATGTTGAGAGGTTCAATACATGATCATACTAGTCTTAGATCATACTAGGCAGAATTAATAAGAGTGGACAAAGAATGGAGGTTTGACTTTCTATTGGTAAATGATAGTGTATTTAGAGGATTTTTTTGGATTCGAGTGCACTAAAGAAGGGTTTTTGAAGGGGTGTAGACCAATAATAGGATTTCATGGGTGTTTTCTTAAAAATTTCTTGGTGGGACCTTTTATGTGCTACTTCAAAGGATGACAATAATCGGATGTTTCCTATTGTTTGGGCGGTAGTAGAATCTAAAGATAAATTTTTTAGGAGTGGTTTTAAAGATTTTATTTAAAGAGCTCAACATCACAATTGGCCTTGGTTGGGACCAACAAAGGTATATCAATCCTTTACTCTATAATTTTTCTTATAGTTAGCTTACTTGTAATGTGGGCTACTAGTACATGTTAATGTGTATACAACGGTGATAAATTCCATTAGGAACCTTACACCGTATCTTTGAATACAATAACTGCCAAGCATGTGTCGCAATTGAAAAATGAGTACAAGGGTCGACCACTAAAGAACATATTTTAGAGGGCTGTAAGAAGCACTAATGAAGCCTCATTGAATGCAGTACTGGATGAGCTTGATAAGCATCATACTACACATGTTTTCATTCCCGATTGTTCACATTTTTATGCATGATTATCCCATTTTATGCTAGAATCACTGTCTTTTATTTCCCTTTTCGTTTTAGGTCATTTCGAAGGACACCATCGAATCGAGGGAAATACGTGTGATTCTGGAGCAAAATCCATCAAATTGGGGCGAGAACAAGCACCTCGAGGGTTGAGCACGGCCTGGACTCCGGCCGTGCTGAATTATCGGAGGCTATCCCCAATTGTGCCATTTCAAACACGACTTGGTAGCCACCACGGCCTCCGGCGACTGTGGTGGATCGGCCGCCAGGCACGGCCTGTGGTGGCTCGGCCTGCAGACTCCACAGTTGTACGGCTGGACTCGTGCGTCTGAATCATCCTGACTGGACTCGGCGTCTGAATCAACTATATAGGCGATTTTGAATTCTAATTGAAGAGGACGATTTTTGGACTCAATTCCAAGACACACACTTAATCAAATATTTCCTATACCTCAATTGTAGACCTGGGAGATCAATTTTCATCAATTGAAGAGGGGATTCCACTTATTCCAACATCGAATTGAAGATCAAGACAAACTTTGGGAGCATTCAAGAGGCAACTAGGGTTTGAGATTTTAAATTTGCAAATTTAGGGTTTCTCATTCAGCTTGAAAGAGAAGGGTGTACATACCTTTAATTTGTTTTTCCTTATTTTGTTCTTTAATTGCTTTGACTATGAACATGAGCGTACTAGATCTTTTGAATCCATTAGGGTTCACCTTTGTTGATGGATTATGCTTAATTGTTAGTTTTTTATAATTATCATTCTTACAATCTTCTTGCTATTCAGTAGTAAAAGTTTGATGCAGTTAATTTGAGACGTTGGATTAATTGTTTATTAGGTTGTTTCTTGATATTGAGAAATGCTTGTTACAACTGGATTTTGAATAGTAAGGACTGGTAGTTAACACTTAGAGATGAGGTTGATTTACTCGCCGGATTAAGAACTAACAACTCTTAATAGTCTTAAATCATACTTAATGCTAATTTGTAGTAATCTGATAGGAAGAGATTCCATTAGATTAGTGCAGGTTTAGGAATCCGGTAAGCTCGAGAGAGGAACCGGGATTCAATTCAGGATTTAGGCACGGGTAAACAAGATCGGCAATCCAACCAGATGATCCAACAAAGCGTGCAGTTTGGAGGATTGCCCAGCGAGGACCCCAATGCACATATCTCCAACTTTTTGGAGATTTGTGACACATTCAAAATAAATGGAACAACCGATGATGCCATTCGGCTGAGATTGTTTCCATTTTCCTTGAAGGACAGAGCAAAGAGATGGCTGCAATCTCTTTCACAACAGACGATCACTACCTGGAAGGCGTTAGCCGAAAAATTTTTATATAAGTATTTTCCTCCCGCTAAAACTGCTAAACTTAGAAATGACATATCCTCTTTTGTGCAGTTTGATGATGAAAGCATGTACGATGCATGGGAGAGATTTAAAGATCTTTTGAGATGCTGCCCACATCACGGATTGCCGGTGTGGATGCAGTTCGGACCTTCTACAATGGGTTGAACCTTGCAACGAGGCGGATGGTGGATGTTGCGGCGGGTGAAGCGCTAAGCGATGGGCGGCGGGCTCGAGAACTTGATAGAGGAAATGGCCATGAACAACTATCGGTGGCAATCCTCTAGGAGCCGACCAGGAAGATAGGGAGTGGTCAACCAAGTGGACTCTACAACCTTGGCGAGCTCAAGTGGAGCTTCTAGCCAAGAAGATCGACCAACTCCGATCAGCGGGAGGTATGTTTGCTTCATCCTCTACTACTTTTCCATCTAATTCGCTATGTCGTCTGATATTGAACAGGTTAATTATATGGGGAATGCCCCAAGGCGTGAACGATCCTTACAATACATACAACCCCGGGTGGCGCAATCATCCCAACTTTAGTTGGAGGAACAATAACACTCGGGGTCCACTGGTTTTCGAGACTGCAGACACACAAGCTCCTCCTCTACCAGAAAAGAAGTCAAATTTAGAGGAGCTTATGATGAAGTTTGTGACGTCTACGGAGATGAGGTTCCAGCAAACTGATAGTGCACTTAGGAACTAGCAGGCCTCGATTCAGAACTTGGAGACCCAAATTGGCCAAATCTCTAAGATGTTGTCTGAGAGGCAGCAAGGAGCGCTCCCGAGCACCACTGAGTCTAACCCGAGGGAGCACGTGAACGCCATCACTTTGCGTTCAGGTAAGTTAGTTTTAGCTCCTTCTAAGCCTGTTTTTTATGACGCCACTATTGATGTGCAGGTTAAGGCAAGCAGTAAGGTTAGGGAACCTGAGGGACAAAAGGTGAAATCAATTCCAGTTAGGGAATATCAACCTAAGATTCCTTATCCTGCTAGAGATAAACAAGCAGAGGCGAAAGAGCAGTTCAGTAAGTTTTTAGATATTTTTAGACAACTGCATATTAACTTGCCTTTTATTGATGCATTGGAGCGGATGTCAAGTATGCTAAGTTCTTAAAGGACATACTTAGCGGAAAAGGAAGTTGGAGGAGGTCGCCTATGTTCGACAATGAGGAGTGCTCGGTGTTTGAGCAAGTTTCGAGAAACGTCACGATCCAGGAGTTTCACTATTCCTTGCACTTCAGGTAATTTATATGTTCATGATGCATTAGGCTGATTTGGGGGCTAGCATAAATGTCATGCCCACTAGTTTGTTCAATAAGCTAGGTTTGGGAGGCAAAATCCACTAGGATGTGCATACAATTACTGACCAATTACATTAAGCTTCCTAGGGGAATTGTGGAAAATGTGCTAGTTAAGGTAGATAAGTTCATATTTCCTGTGGACTTTGTGGTTTTGGATATGGACAATGAGCATGGTGTACCATTAATTTTGGGAGACCTTTCCTTGCCACGGTAGAGCTAAAATAGGCGTATTTGAGGGGAAGTTAGAACTTAATGTAGGGACAATTGTGTCACTTTTAGTTTACCCTCATTTGATAGTTCTTCCACCGACCATGTTCATGCCATTTGTTGTATTGATGGAATTGATCTTGCATGTAATACACAACCACAAGATGTACAAATGGATGATGCTATACATGTTTCTTCCCTACTAGTATGTGTTATTCATCCGAAAAAATAACTTGTATCAATATGAGACTTTGTCTTTGTGATAGACCCGAGAAGGGTAGTTGCAAGTTTGTTTTGACAGATCACTTAGCCGAATTCGGAGTGGATGAATGGACATCCCAAATCGGTCCAGAGAGCACCTCCTTGGACATCTACCCACATCGGACCTTTTCATTACGCTTATATGCCTCGAACCCCAACTTACATTGAGCCTACCTTCTTAATTTGCCCGCGATGCAGGAATGCTGATCCAGAGTCCAACTAGACGACTCGAACAAAAAGAAGCGCCTTTGGGAGGCATTCCCGAATCTATTTTTGCTTTCTGAATTTTTGGACATTTATTTTATTTTATTTTATGTAGTCATTTGCAGTTAGATATTTCAGTCTGTTTTTAGTAAGTTTGATTTTGAGGAGATGCTATCTTATTGAACCTTTTACTAGATGTTGCTTGGAATGTGTTTATTCTTGAATTTTGCAGGAGTTAGCCTACTTGATGCTCGTACGTAATTTTGAGGACTAACATATTTTGAAGTGTTAAAGTACACATCAAGGGCAGTATCTAGTAGACTTTCTAGTTTTTATCTCTTTTTGTCGTCTTATTTTTCTCTTAGTTTTCTAATTTCTTTTATGGACTCCCATAATTAGCTTCATTTTACATATTGTATTCCTTTTATTTTGGAGTGCCTACCTTGTTCACACTGAGGACAGTGTCTTTCACAAGTGTGGGGTAGGTACCGTAGATTTGTCGTGCACCGATTTTATCTTTCTTTGTTTTTATCTTGTTTTAATATCCCTTATTGATTGAGTCCATTCATTATTACTGTCCTTATCTTGAGTTTTGTTTTAATCGAGTAGTTAATGATTTTCTCCTTTGAATGGATTCCCTTATAGCTTTTATCGAACCTTGTTGGAAGAAGGCAATGAACGAATCTCTTAATTACAATCCAGCCAGGTAAAACTGGTATTTTTTCTTAAATTCTTCCATTTTACTTTATCTTAGATATAGAACACTGTTAATATTGTTGCTTATTATTGTGATTTACTGTTTAAACTTTGGTTTGAGAATTCATGCAATTTTAACCCACTCAAATGGTGAGATTTTGAGCCAATTGGTGCATCACTATTATGCTCCCTTTTCTTTCATTAGTTACAGAATCTCTATTTCTAGAACTTGCTTTACGATATCTGTTGAGATTACATGAATTGTCAATAATCGTGAGATGATTTGGGCACTTAGGATTTACATAATTTGGCCAAAAAGCCTAACCCTATTTTTCCCTTAGTGAACCAATTTTGAGCCTTAGCCATTCCTTTCGTGACAATAATAACAGTGACACTCATCTCATCACTTCTATTCATTTGACCATTCTTTCTACCATTGTTGCTGGAAATTATATAAGTTATGCTGCATTTTACTTTGGATCAATCTGCATTCATATATTTCACTAAGTTGCTAGATTTTTCAGAAATGCTCCCTTCAATTATTGTATGTGTCAATAACCAACAACTCCTACATAAGCTGTTGTAATATATATACATAGTATATATATTTATATATAAAAAAAAACAAAAAAAAAGAAAAAAAAAAGAAAAAAAAAAGTAGAAAGTATTAATTTAGTTCATTTCGAGCATCATCTTATTTTTAGAGCAACTTAGTGTTCATTTTGGTACAGCACTTGATCCTTCATTACTTTCTTGCATTACTTGCTTAACTTCCAGCAACTTGTAGCCTACTTTTCATATTTATACGTACCTTACCTTAACCCCATTACAACCTGGCTCAAGACCCTTTGATCATGATTATTGATTATTTCGTAGTAGCGGAGATTGAATCCATAAGCAAGCCTATGGTAAGCACTTTTTCTGTATTTTTGCGTTGAGAGCTTGGCGATCTTCTTTCACCTATATACACTTGTGTGTTTTGAGTGATATCTTGTGAGGCATGATTCTCAATTTCTTAATTTAGATGGTTTATCATTTTAACTTTAGCAACTTTATTAAGTTTGCTCTTTCTCTTAAGGATTTAGTGATTTGGGGATTTTGGGAAAAATCATTACGGAGTTTTGAAATTTGTTTTGAGCTAACCTCCTGCAATGCAGTTGATTGAGTTATTTGATATCTTTTAAGGAGTGAGTTGTAAATTGCTTGAGGACAAGCAAAAGTTTAAGTATGGGGTAATTTGATAAGCATCATACTACACATGTTTTCATGCCCGATTGTTCACATTTTTATGCATGATTATCCCGTTTTATGCTAGAATCACCTGTCTTTTGTTTCCCTTTTCGTTTCAGGTCATTTTCGAAGGACACCATCAGTAATCGAGGGAAATACGTGTGATTACAGAGCAAAATCCATCAAATTGGACGAGAACAAGCACCCCGAGGGTTGAGCACGGCCTGGACTCCGGCCGTGCTGAATTATCAAGAGGCTATCCCCAATTGTGCCATTTCGGCCACGACTTAGTAGCCACCACGGCCTCCCGGCGGCTGTGGTGGATCAGCACCGCCTTGGGCACGGCCTATGGTGGCTCGGCTATGAGACTCCACAGTTGACGGCTGGACTCGGCCGTCTTGAATCAACTATATAGCGATTTTGAATTCTAATTGAAGAGGATGATTTTGGACTCAATTCCAAGACACACACTTAATCAAATATTTCCTATACCTCAATTGTAGACCTGGGAGATCAATTTTCATCAATTGAAAAGGGGATTCCACTTATTCCAACATCGAATTGAAGATCAAGACAAACTTTGGGAGCATTCAAGAGGCAACTAGGGTTTGAGATTTTAAATTTGCAAATTTAGGGTTTCTCATTCAGCTTGAAAGAGAAGGGTGTACATACCTTTAATTTGTTTTTCCTTATTTCGTTCTTTAATTGCTTTGACTATGAACATGAGCAGCTAGATCTTTTGAATCCATTAGGGTTCACCTTTGTTGATGGATTATGCTTAATTGTTAGTTTTTTATAATTATCATTCTTGCAATCTTCTTGCTATTCAGTAATAAAAGTTTGATGCAATTAATTTGAGACGTTAGATTAATTGTTTATTAGGTTGTTTCTTGATATTGAGAAATGCTTGTTACAACTGGATTTTGAATAGTAAGGACTGGTAGTTAACACTTAGAGATGAGGTTGATTTACTCGCCGGATTAAGAACTAACAACTCTTAATAGTCTTAAATCATACTTAATGCTAATTTGTAGTAATCTGATAGGAAGAGATTCCATTAGGTTAGTGCAGGTTTAGGAATCCGGTAAGCTCGAGAGAGGAACCGGGATTCAATTCAGGATTTAGGCACGGGTAAATAAGATCGGCAATCCATAAAATTCATCTTTAGAATTCCATCACTTAGGCTCCCTTTTGGATTTATTTCTCTCTTTACAATTGTCTTTTAATTGTCCATTGTTGTCCTTCATTTACTTAATTGCACTCATAACCATTAGCTGGTATGTTAGAACTTTCACACCCTATTTCAGACTAGATAACATAGCAAGCAGTAGTAACTCTAGGTTCACCAGATCTCCAGGGATACGACCTTGATACTCACTAGTGCTAGGCTGCATCGGTAGGTTCACTGCCTTAGGTGTAGGTTGCATAAAGAGCCCATCAGAGCTAAATGCTGAAAATGAATCTGCTTACCTAAATTTCCTAGAAAGAGATCCTAGCAAGTTTTGTAAGTCATTAATGGTTATTTTCTTAGTGTATTCTCTTCCTTTAGCTTTGATATCCACTGTATTTTAAACTATGCTAATACTTTATGCCTTTGATGATTCAAATTTAGTGCTTGACCAGAACTTTTGCAGGAAGAAATTAACTTAACTATCGATTAAAATCCACCTGCCAAAGGCCCCGAGCAAGGATGGACTTCCAACGGCTTTTTTTACCAAAAGTACTAAAATATCATTAGGGATAGTATTGTTTCAGCTTGCTTGGGAGTTCTTAATAAAGGAAAAAGCATGGGAGATATAAACTCGACTTTAATCAAGCTCATTCCAAAAGTCAAATATTTGGAAAGTGTTGAGGACTTTAGGCAAATAAGCTTGTGCATAGTTCGCATCGGATTATCTCTAAAGCTTTTGCTAATGGATTTTTACGAATAGTTGCTGAAGCTATCTTCGAAAACCAAAGTGCCTTTCTCCTTAGTAGACTAATTAGAGATAATGCAATTATTGGCTTTGAGTGCAAACATGCTTCGAAGCACTGGAACAGGAAGATGAAGGTTATCATGAGCTGAAGCTGGACATGTCCAAAGTGTATGATCGTGTCGAATGATCTTTATCGAATGTATGATGTTTAAACTTGATTTTTAAGTTTCTTGAAGTGATAAAATCTTGAGGTGCATTTCTTCAGTCAATTATTCTTTCTTGATTAATGGAGAGGTGAAGGGTCATCTAACCCTTTCAAAGTGGAGCCCCACTCTCCTCAGCCTGGCCTTCAAGTTATCGAGTTTCAATCTTAAGCTAAGCCTCCTGCTTTTCATGAAATATTCGCGGCCAGGCCGGACTCCGAAACTAGATCAATAAAAAAATGAAATTAAAATTCTTCAAATTCAAAACCAAACTCAAACTTCTTAAAACCTGAGAGGACTGGTTTCTTTTCAGTTGGAATCAGAATCGACAGTTTTGATTCAAACCCGTAGAAATATTATTTATAAACTTTTATTATATAATTATATAATTTATTTATTATTTCTCTCTAGAATTACTCTCTAGAATTATTGATTCTCTATTTTTTTATTTCTTTATAACATCTCTTTATAATTATTTATTATCTAGAATTATCTCTCTAATAATTATTATCTCTTTCTAGAATTACTACATAGTATATATATATATACTATGTACATAATTATAGCTAAAATACTGTTTCTTACAATTAGAAATTATTTTATAACTAATTAAGAAAATTAACTTATTAGTTAATATAATATTAAAATATAACTACTACTTTCAAGAATTAAAATTATTTAACTCTATCAGAAATTCATTTATTGTAATCTTTTTATTTATAATATTTTAGAGTCCTATCTCTATACAAATTGCATTTCTATACCACTACTATGTATTATGTTTCCTATTAAATTAGATCTAATATGTAAAAAAATTATATCTATATACCACTATTATTTATTATCTATTTTATTAAATTATATTTAATTAGTAAAAGACCAAATTGATATATCTCACTAATCATAAGGCCATTTTTATAAATTTACATGTCTCCTTTTTCACACACACACACATATATACATCTTTTTTTATCACAATGGACATTAAAAAAATATAAGATATATAAATTTTATTGTAACGGACATTTAAAAGTATATAATATATATTAAATTTTTTTCGATTATACAAAAGGTTTTAATGAGTAATTTATAGATATTATTATGAGTATATTTCAAATATATTATATACTTAACAATATATAATATAAAGTAGTAATGCGTATAAAATTAAAAATAAAAATCAAAAGATGTACAAAAATAAGAAAAATGTAAAAAAGTACAAAAGTAAAAAATTTCAAAAAGCATATAAAAGTGAAAAAATGTGAAACATATACAAAAGTAGACAAAGATCTAAAAAGTATAAGTAAAAAATTCAAAAGAATAAAAAAAGATTAAAAAAGAATAAAAAGAAAATTAGATTAACCAAAAAATTCGAATTGCGAAATATAAAAATAAATAATTTTTTTGGAAAAATAAATAATGTAATCTCAATAAAATTAAAGAAAAGTTCCAACCCAAATGTACAATTGAAGCAAGTATAAGCCTTAGAAAAATAACATCTAACACATATTTCCATAGTTTAATGATCCCTTGTTTTATGATTTTATCCGTTCCTCAGCTAAATGGAAAATCAATTTTGTCCCTTCAATTGAAGTTTTCTTTTTCTGAAAACCCCTTCAATTGAAGTTATGCAACAAGAAAATGTGGAAAATTTTTAAATTGCTTTCATAAAATAATTTAAGTTAGATATTTTTTATTATAAAATTTAAATTTAAGATTTTATTTAAAAATTGAGATATATATTTATTATATTAATTCTTTTTTTTTATCTTTAAGAAAATATTAGATTTTAAAAATAGATAATATTATTATCAAAATTATTTTTTGTTGGCTCTTTCTTTCATAACATTAATTTTTATGTTCCAAGTTTTTTTTCTAAAAATAAAACGAAATACAACCATAATTACATGAACAATTCAGATAGGACAATGATATTATATACATGCATGACAATAAACCATAATTATTTTCTAGAATTAAGAAGAAAAATCAATTCGTTGAAATTTATTTATATAAAAAATTTCAGCAAAAAAATTAATTTTCTTCCGTTATTGATATGATCATGTCATATAAAGACCAAAAGAAAAAAGAAAACTTTCATATGGGTCAATTTGCATACTCATCACCTAGAACTCCTAATTCTTGCTGGTGACAGTGCATTCTAAAGGAAGTCCTTGAGGAAATCTCTTGGTATCTATGCAATAATTAGAGACCATATAGTTAATCTATACCG
This sequence comes from Ricinus communis, assembly GCF_019578655.1. Classification (NCBI taxonomy): domain Eukaryota; kingdom Viridiplantae; phylum Streptophyta; class Magnoliopsida; order Malpighiales; family Euphorbiaceae; genus Ricinus; species Ricinus communis. The sequence goes on from NC_063256.1 coordinate 25,956,107, forward strand.
ATTTAAACTGCTTTTAATTTGTAAGATCTAGCTCCCGAGAGTACCACTTATCATGATTATTAGTACCATTAGAATTAGTGCAGGAAGATTTTCCATTAGACTAAATACAGGCATTAGCTTGGAAGTTTTTGAAAGCAGCAGTAAATGGTGTTTGTGTCCAGTCTGTCTTCACTAGTCCTCCTCTTGTAGCCCAATCATCTGCATTCCATATGCTTGCATAAATCCTCATCGCTTGGCCTTTTGGGTAAGGAGCTCCAATTGATTCCAAGTTCTTGAATTCTTTAATTGGTCAACCGTCAACATAGAATCTGTAAAAAAAAAATATAATAAAAAAGAATTCGGCACCGTAATTTTATAGTAAACTCTTGGCAACATGACATGCACTGTGAGGAACTTATATACACAAACTTACACAATATGCCCTAGATTCTAGAGGACTGAATAGGTGTGAAAATCAGTTGTTGGATCAACCCATAGGTAGAATTGCTGCTCCCTGTTTCCTTTTCCATGTTTTAGTATTATGTTTATTGCAAGAACCAATAAATAACTAAAGAATATATTGTTCCAGAGTGCAGGGAGAGTGTTAATGGTACTTGCATAGAATATGGTAACCGTGCCAGCAGAGTTGCCAGGTACAAGCTTGAGTTGCATATCGAACTTGCCAAAAAGATACTCATTCTTGGACTGGAAGCCTGAGCCAGAGGCTTTGTCTAGGGAAAGTGTGACAACATTGCCATTGTTGAGTATTTTACCACGCCCATCTCCCCATGTGATGTCAACATCTTGGTAAATGTTTCCGGCAACAACCATCAAAGAACCCACCATAACAAGGGATGTTATTAACAAGAGTGTTAAAGAATTTGGCGGACAAGGATAGGTAGCCATGTGAGTATATTCTTCAAGCTTGATAGTGTTTAGGCAAGGCAGTAGTAGTATATGTATTTTTGAGATATGGTACAATTTTTTTCAATTTGGTGACTATTTATAGGAAATCGAAGGAGTGGTAGACTAGGAATTTTTTTTGCACTAAAGAGAAACACAGACAATCACATCAACATCAATAAACATCAAGCAACACTAATCAAAATAACAATCACAAAGCACTTGTAGACTAATATTACTTGTCAAGCATGCGCTTATGTTCGATGATTACCCCATCGTCTAGGAGGTTCTAACTCAATCCCGTTATGCAGTTAAAATCTACTTTTCACATAATGCATGCACGCATATCTTATTAATCACTAAGTCTCATCAATCTCATTTGCATTTAAACGCATGCTTATTGTAAAGGGGAGAGAAGAAAATGCATATACATACATATATGTATAATATACTACTCACACTAAGACGCTCCAAAACTAAGCTCCATCCGTCGCGCTTAATGACACCGGGTTATCTAATCACAAATATAGAAATTAGAGTTTATAAATTTTATATTTCTAATTAATTATCATGAGACTATATTACAAACAATTCAATTAAAATATCAAACAAAAAAATTAAAATAACCCAACATGATTTTTGAAGTAACTCCATCATGCAACTTAATAAAATTAAAGATTAGCTACTAACCCTATCATGGAATTATTTTAAGATGAGGTAGAGGTACTAATCTTAAAAATACAAATTGAGATAGTGCACAAAATAAGAAAATTAAAAAACTTATATTTAGCTCAAGAATAACCTTAAAATAACTTAACTTTTCAAGCATCAGCTTCTAACTAATCACCAGTTCTTCAATTAAAACTCTAAGCAAAGAGCCTCATTACTTGTGCCAACGCAAACCTTATGTTCTTTGAGCTCCAATCTTCAAGCACAGACCATTTTAATAAGCTTCAACTTCTAATCCAGTCATAATAGCTAATGAACAAAAAGTTAGTATCTTAAGCTAGTTTAAAAAGTGGCTAGAAGAGCAACTTAACTCTTCAAGTTGATAGCTTCTAACTCATGATCAGTTCTTCAATTAAAACACTAAACAAAGAGCCTCATCACTTGTGCCGATGCAAACCTTATATTCTTCAAGCTCCAATCTTCAAGCACATACCATTTCTTACAAGCTTCAACTTACAATCTAGTCATAATAGCTAATGAACAGAAAGTTAGTATCTTAAGCTAATTTAAAAAGTGGCTAGGAGACCAAGTGAGTTGGATTTGGACAAAGAAATCTTTTCCATAAACATGCAAAGAGATAATTAGAGGAAGATAATGGTGATTAGTAAAAAATTGTAAGAAATAATGTAGAAAGAAAGAAAAATTAGGATATAAATGATTACTTGAAATATTAAATTTAAAAATAAAATTGTGACTAGATACGGGTTTAAAAATAAAATGATTACTTGAAATATTAAATTAGTAAAAATTTAAAAATAGTACCTTAGATTTGATAGTTTAATATGCTTGAAGGGTCTAAGGTTTCCATTGATATGATTCTAGATAGATCTTGGGTAATGAAATCAAACTTACATACGGGTTTAATCCTTTGATATAGGTTAGGTTCGTACCATTCACCCGTACATTATATCAAATTGGGAAAAGAATAATGAGAAAAAATTGCAATAGGAGTAAATATAAGCAAATGTAGATATATCAACAATTTTTGGAGTAATGATTGAAATATATAAGCAACCATGTAGGTACAGCAGGTGCAAGAACACCCACTGTTAACCAATTCTCATCTTTTTCTTCATTCAACTGTTGGATTGAAATTCATTGCTTACTTCCATATGTTCCTCGAGTAAAACAGAGAGAAGGAAAGTAATTCCTAAGTAGAATAAAAAGAATGAAAGCCCAAAGGTTTAATCCTTCTGAGTAAAGAATCACTCATGCTTACTTATTGTAGAATGTCAAAGTTATTACAGAAGACCCTGACATAAACAAAATGATCAAAATAAAACATGCTGTTTTTTTATCAATTAATGACCAGAATAACAGTAGAAACTTCTATTAGTCACCTGACAGACATAGCTTTCTGCATATGAAAGCACAATAAAAAGCTAAATATTTATTGTGATGGATTTATGTATATTCCGTGAAACACTGCACTGTAAATTTGATAAGAAGATTAATTTACTGGTATTTGTTTTGCTTCTATAATATAGCTACATCTCCCAAAGGACAAATAGATAACCGAGAAGTAACCATGATATGGAAGAAAAGAACAATTGGCAAAAAAGCATTCATGCAAGTTGCATGTTTGAATCTTACTGGCATGCATGGAAAAGTTACGAGGGGCAGTACCCTTACAACCCGTGAAAATTAAGCTACTCCCTCCTAGTTTGTATCACAGAGCATTTCAGACAAACGTTCAAGATATAATACAAGTAGAATCATGAAAGTATTGATATCAAGAATCAAATTAGTCATTGTTTTAAGCAACAACTATGAAAAACAAATAGATCTGACTGTTGCTTAATATAATTATTATATCAATATATTTAGTTACATTATGTACAATTTCCATCCAACATCCAAATTCCAATAAAATCTCATCCTAGCAAACCTATTAGCATAAAAATGCACAAGTCTCATGCGTTGGCAAGAAAATATATGGTTTCTGTTTTTTTGTATTGTGATAAACATTAAATTCAAGCAGTTGCTATTTATAATTGGTACCATACTAAAATCATTTCAGAAATTCAAATATGTGCAAGTTCAGTATCAGAACTTTAATTAGAGAGACAAAGAAGAAATAATGTTAAAATCACACATTGTTTTAATAGAAACAAAAAGTGCAAAAGATACAATTTACTAACTTTTACATTTCAATCATCACAAATTTTATTTATTTAACGATAAAAGCAGGCAACAAGCAGTTGATATAACATTTCGACAACTTATGAGGAAAATGAAACTATAATACTTATCATTTTAAAAATATATATGCACGCATATATTCAAACACAATGGCAAATAAAAATCAGTTAAAAAATAAATAAACAAATAAAAGTCCAACCTGAAACCTCGTCTTCCATTTCTAATATTTGATTAAATAAATATGACGCTTCCTCTAGAAAAAAAAACTAGAAATCTTAAATATTAAAACTAAAATTTAAAGAAAATCAAATAAATTGTAATGCAATTGAATTGACAGACTAATAATAAAAGATAATTTTCGGTATCACCATAAGTATGTGTTGTGTGATTAAATAGCACTTTTATTTTATGCCGAGATCGCCGCATAGTTTTGTCTATGGAAGTAAATATATTTAGTTTGAAAATAAAGAAAGAAAATTAAATATTAAAATTTAAATTATGAATCTTAGTACCAAGGAAAATGGTACCATGAGAAGAAATTAGAGATGCAAGAAAGCGGTTAGAGTCCTCATTGTTAGAGTGCATTAACATCAACATCCTATTTGCCTCTTCCAGCTTCATCAGCTTATCGTATCCCCTTTTGAATAATTCTTTATTCAATTTATTTTTTCACGAAATTGACGCAACAAGTAGTACTGCATAAGAAAGGGAGAACCTTTTTTCTTGGCATAAAATCCCAACCAAACAGGGTAGTCTCCTGTTTTCTTGTCAAGAATAATACATGAAAAACTCTAGCAATTGGAAAAATAAAATAAAAGAGAAAATATCTTTTTATCTTGCCAACAGAGTCAAAATTATAGAATAACAAAAACTATCAAAACTTCAATAAAACAACAAAATAACCAAAACCCATTAAAGAAAAAGCACTAAAAACTATCAAACGACATGGTACTTTTTGGGATGTTGCTCAAGATTTAGAAGTCAACAGTTGTTTTTTCTTCTCTTGTTTCTAGTACTGCTACAGTATGCAACAGATTTGTGTTAAATATGTAGAGAGAAAATGTTAAAAATATATGTTTATTTTGAACAATTCTTATTAATTTCCTATTTCTGAAATAAATTATTATTTTCTTCTTCTCCTGAGACCAATCATTATTTAGCAGCTATGTTATGGCTTTCACTATTAAAGAATGAAGATTAGCATCCCTATATGCTTAGTGAAAATACAAAATATAGTAATCCAATAAAAGTATAATTCCTACTCCTGTAAGATATTTTCATACTGACCAAATGAATTTTTACCCAAGTCTACATAGTAGTACTATTGAAGAGTCCAATCAGATCTAGTTCCTCTAGTTGGCCATCCTGATTTTGTATGTCTTCTAGCTGCGGTGATTCCAAATTTTGGGTGTTTGCATCTTGTTGAACCTCCTGTATGAATTTTTACCCAAGTCTACGTAGTAGTACTATTGAAGAGTCCAATCAGATCTAGTTCCTCTTGTTGGCCATCCTGATTTTGTATGTCTTCTAGCTGTGGTGATTCCAAATTTTGGGTGTTTGCATCTTGTTGAACCTCCTGTTGTGGGCCTTGTAGGAGCCAATACTGATAGGAAACAGAAACACAGAAGCAAAAATTACAAGAACTGAGTATTACCATAAGCAACCTGCTATGATTTATGAAGTCGCCGAACCAACTTCTGCAAATTAGAACAAACAAAATGGTATCAACACAAAATCAAACCAAAGAACCATATTTTAATGTCCATCAACACAATTATCAGATATCAGGTGGCATCACAGAAACAAGAGCTTTTAATTAAAATGATCAAGAAAAGAAATGACGGTATTGTGATTACTAATAAAATTGAGGATTTTCACTCCTTCTATGTTGCAACGGATGAAATATGGAGACAAGCTGACAGTTGGGCTTTTTTGCTCTGCTTGAATCAAAGGATTATTTTTTCAAAAATTTAAAAATTCTACTAGTGGAAGAAAAGGAGATTATTTTTTTCCTCGGCACAAAATCCCAACCAAACAGGACATTCTTTTGTTTTCTTTTTTTCAAGAATAACAAATGAAGCTCTAACAATTGGAAAAGTAAACAATTTTTTTATTTATTTTGCCAATAGAAATCCGAAAACTGATTGCACACAAAAACTTCATTAAACCCATTTGAAGAATAAGAACTAAGAAATATGAAAAGACATGCTAGATTTAGAAAGTCCAGATTTATTGTTTTCTTCTCTTCTTCCTATGACTACTGCAATATGCAACAGATTTATGTCAAATGCTTGAAAATAAACCTATTTCCCTAGTTTAAACAAGAAAGTTACAACAATCAAACTAAATCTATAGAAGAATAAGTAGCATCACAGGAATAAGGAACAAAAGAGAGGCATTTTGATTAAACTGAAATTGAGGATTTCAGCCTTAGGAGAATCGCAGGATTCATTGTGGGTTTCACAACTGGGTGAAAGGAAAAGAATGGAGGGAAAAGAACGTTTCAGATGCTCTTAAGAGAGTGGACCCTTAATATTACTCATCAACGGTAAAAAATTTCCTAATTAGCTACATTTTCCTCTTCCTCAATTTCAAAGAAAATCCTTGTTCTTTTTTACCGTTAGAATTTACTACATTTCTATTTTATAAGTAATTTCAAAATCTTAATTTAAAGTGAAAGATTTTTAGCTTAGCATTTCTATATTAATCAATGAAAAAATAATTTTCGCTGAATTTATTAAGAAAGGAAATACAACTTTAATAAGATTGCAAGTGAAAAAAAAAATTAGATAGTGTTATTGTCACATTCTAACTAGAAAACTTATGTTTAACAAAAAAAAAAAAACCATTTCATTCGCCAATCGGGATAATAAAAATTTCATTGGACACATAGAATTTTCACCATAACCAATTATAATATTTTTCATGTTTTCTCTAATAAAGAAAGTAACTTTTTAGTTTGTCTTTAAAACATCTTATTTATTTAATTTATTTTTTTGATATTAAAATGATAAGTATATTTTTTTTATGCAATTCAATATTCATATTAATTTTATATTATCCTTTCAAAATATTTTAATTTTTTTATTTTATCTGTTCAATATGATTCATAATATGAAGTAATATTTTTAATCCATTCCATAAAATAGAGTAGTTATTCCTTTCTTTATTTTAATTTTAGAAACTTATTTTTATATTTTAATAATAGCTATTCTTAAAAATGTTTACAAATTATTAGAAGGACTAACAAATAAGAACTTTGAAAATAATAATCATAAAAGTAAATTAAAGAGGAAAGTTTAATACAAAAAAATAAAACTAAATTTGAGAAATATTTTATATGGTATTTCATTGATTTTGTATAACTTGATAATTTATTATGAGTAAAATAGTATTTTAAATCTAAGTATTTTTATTTTTGTCTTGTCTTAACAAAATAGAGTGTGCAATAACACCACCAGTTCCAACTATGGCAAAAGTTGTCGTTAGAGTACTATTCAAATAGGCTTCTCGTAATCAATATTATTTTTTCACTTCTTAGTGTTTTTTCTTCATCTCTTTTTGGTACACATTTTAGTACTCTATAATCTTTAATCGTCCATAACCGAAAATAAATAATTTTTAGTAGTATATTTATCGATCCTCTTGCAACATGTTTCCTATTATGTTTAATGATCTTTTTCACCATTTATATTTTTCATATCTTTTCAAAGTTTTATTATATATCCATCGAATATGACTATGTGCATGAGTTTATAATTAATTATTTTATTCGAATATGATCTATTTTTAATAAAAAAAATTATTAGCTGAGCTATACTTTCTTTACCTTAAATTTAATTTTTAATCATTTTTTAAAATTTATATATGAGTTATCTTTTTGCTCAAAGTTACAATTGCCTTTTATCAACCCAAACAATAATATTCCCTTTTCAATTTGGAGAATTTTGTGAAAATTGACTTATGTATAATGATTTTGGTGTATATGACACAATAATAGCAAGAGGAATTAATTTAAGGTCTGATGTGAATAAATAGATAGATAAAGTAATTTTAATCTAACTAGAGAAGAAAAGGAAAAAAAATAAGGATGATTTGTTAATGTAAGAGATTCACCATAAATCATGTAGTCATTGTTTTTAAATGCTCATTTAAAGGATATAATTTGGTACAATTTTTTAGAATTACATGTGATTTATCTTCTTAAAAAATGTACATTTGTCTTAAATGAGATTTGAAATTGATTATTTTGATTATATTAATATTTTGATTGCATTTCTCTAAAAATTGAATTAATGCTATCTTAGATTTAATTTTATATAATATTTAATTCTCCTCATTAGATTTTTTTATCAGCCAATCTAGTCAAAAGACACAATTTATAAATAAATAAATAATTTAATCTTTAAATTTAATAATAAATTTGAAAGAGAACACAAATTATTTTTGGTAACTCAATTTCAACTATGTACTAATTTTAGCTTGGTGAATGAGCCACTTAAAACTTTTTAAAATTAAGAGTGTTTGACATTGTTATTGGAAAATAATTGATAATTTTCTAGAAAAGCAGTCGACAGCTACAACTTCAATTTACAACAACTCAAATTTGAAACTTCTAACCAACTCTTAATTTTAAAACGAATAGACTAAATTAACCTTTTATTATTTAGTTAATCTTATTTACTATTCTTTTATTTTTAATTTAAAATAACTTAAATTTGAATTTATTTTACAAATAAATAAACAACAATTTAAAGTATTTCTTAAATCCCTCAAAAATACTAATTTAATATTAAAATAAAATATTTATTATTTCTTTTATAAAATTCTTTTAGAAGAATAAGTAATGTTGCACTTTAATAAAAAAGAGAAAAAATAATTAAATTAATATCTACATCATTAAAAATATAAACGACAACAACTATAGATGATTTTATCAAACATAATTATCAATAAGCTATTAACTTAGCCAAACAGGTCCTAATCACTGTTCAATGCTTTGAACAATAGGAAGCCACTATGCCATTTTGCTTTTTCTTTTCTTTTTTTTCGTAGACTTCTTTTTCTTGTCATAAATTTTTTAGTTTGTCTTTAAAACATCTTATTTACTTAAGTTGTTTTTTTTATATTAAAATTTATATTTATTTTATGCAATACAATATTCATATTAATTTTATATTTATCCTTTTAAAAATTTTAATTTTTTACTTTATCTGTTCAATATTATTCATAATATGAAGTAATATTTTCAATCCATTCTATAAAATAGAGCAATTATTCCTTTTTTTATTTTAATTAAAATTACTTAGAGACTTATTTTTATATTTTAATAATAGCTACAAATTGACTAAAATAAATTGACGTGTTTACTGTTCGAATTTGATTGCAACCAATTCTAATTTTGATCCATGTAATTACGCATTTGATATTTTTAACTACATTAACAAATTTAAGTAGAAATATAGAATAAGTATTTATATCATATTAAAATAGTAATAATGTTTGCTAATAGTTTTTTTTCCTAATTTCTTCTAATAATGATCTCAGGTGATTAATATAAATATAGAAATTGAAATGGTAATTAATTATTTATAAGAAACTGATGTAAACCTTCTAAGGAAGAGAATGATAGACGCCAAGATTGATACTTATAAGGTTTGCCAAAAGATATTTGCGGAACTATCACCCTTATTGATAAAGAAATAAGATCAATAGCTATAATGGAATACACTTAATTAATCCTAGAAACTAACAAGTTAATAGAATTAAATTAAGGTAGAAGTGAAATCATAACCTAAACAATAAGTTTTAATCTCAAGAACACTTAAAAAAACTCTTTAAGCAAAAACAAGGTTTTCTATTCAATCAAAGATATGTGTTTGCCGAATTACATAGCTCTATTTATAGAGTTTAAAACATATTAATCCTAATCCTAGAATGACTAGGATATGTGGCCAAGATTTCTAAATAAATAAAACTTTGAATTAAAAGAAAAGAAAACTTCTATTTTAACTTGGACTTGTTAAAAGAAAACTCCTAGTTTGACTTGGACTTTGATTGTGAATATTCAACCTTGGACTTGGACTTTATGTTTGGGCTTGAATTCAACATAAATCAGAGTTGATCTTCATGTCTTTACGTTGGGCTTTAATCCATGAATGAAATACAATTAATCAAAGTTGAATCTTGATCTTCTAAGTCCAACTCGCTATCCTTGCTTCTTGAATGCATCTTATCTATCACGTGGACCATGAAAGAACACAAGGCAGCCTTGAATCTCTTGCTTCTAGCTCGTGTGATTGGACCCTCATACTTCAATGAATCCATTTGTGGCTTCCTTGGTGGTAAAGAATCAGCCTTGATTTCATCAGAAACATTTAAAACTAAATTGTGATCGTCCAAGCATGTACTATAAAATAACAATTTTTAAGATTCTACAATTAGATTGAATTATAGTTAATGACTGAAAACTCTAATGAAATTGAACTTCTAGAAGTACACTTGTATTTAATGAATTATTAATATAATCTATTATTAAATTAAATTAATAATGATTAAATTAAGTCAATTAATACATAATTAATAAGACTATATCAGTAACTTCATTTGCTCCCCTCCTTGTCGCACTACAATATATATTATAATAAGTATGTTTCAAATTGTCTTTTAAATAAACTTAATCAATGCAGCACCATAAAAGAGGAAAATGTCATAATTGAATAAATAATGGATGGGAGGGTGTATTTTATTGCTATTGTTTATTGAATAATAAGAATCTATAAGATATAAGGATTTGAAAATTACATTCTATATGTTGATGGCAGTGTTTTAGATAACAATTTCGTCAATAATGGTATCAGAACTAATCACATTGTACCGGACCGAATAAGCCATTGCTCCCATGTTTTTAAATAATTCTTATTTGACTGTGTAAATTTAGGAAATAAAGATAATTTGAGATATTAAATTTATAAACAAAATGTAAAATTAAATTGTTATATTCTAACTTACTCACGCAAGAGTACATGCGTATACATGCCATATTTCACTTTTATCCTCCTATTAAATGAAAACTATTATTCTAATAATTGTATAATAAAATATATCTTCCATATAGTAAAAGGGAGTGTGTCCTCTACATGTGTTGCCACCTCAAGTAACATCCCACAATCAATCCATTACTGTTTACTTAATCCATCCATCCTAATTGGGAAACATAAATCCACTAACAACTATTTAATATTAAAAAAAATTAATTCATATAATATCTTCCTATTGCAAATTTTATTATTATAAAAAAATATCAATCTAATTTTAAGTACAAAAGAAATTAAATTTAAAGACTTGACTTATCTAAAATTCTAAAATATTAAAGTATAGACTACTGCAACTAAACTCGAGTTATTTAATAATTTTCTAGTAAAACAATCATTTAAAATAACTATCAACAAAATAATCAAAGCACCACGAAATTATTAAATGATAAAATTTAAATTATTATAAATTTCTTCTATGAGTACACCCTAGACCCATCAATATCTCTAATACCACATTATTTAAAACCTCTTTGAGCATTCACACAACTACGACACACTAATTATTATTTAAAGCCTCTCTGACCAATCACAAACAATTCATTGATAAGCAATTATATTACTATGCACTCGCAATCTCCATACAGTTTACTGTGACATCTCGAGTGCCGAACGTCATCCATACAGAGAACTTTGATCCATCGAGTCTTGTTCGAGCGGTTCAATATACTTTAATAATTTTCAGTAAAATATATTTTAGTATACTTTTCATCTTCGCTTTGTTTAAAACTTGCAACATTATGTCTGAGACTGGCCGACCAATATGCTACTCGACATATTTGAAATGAAACTTATATGATGCATGAGTGAACACGTGCGACTCGATGCATGTGAAGTGTACTGAAAGATCATCGGACACAACGCTCAAGTTTAAAACTTTGTGAAATTGATAAAACCATTTCGAAAATAGTTTCAATCTTTTTTAAAATGGTTATAATACTCTTAAAAATCTATAGGTTCATTTCGAAGTCTCGTGGATCATAATTCTCTGAACGTCCGACTCTCTAGATCCACTAAGAATATGATCCTCCGATGGCGAGAGGGTCTCCACTTTCGTTGTCGAATTAGTCTATTTGGATAGTGGCAATATTTTTTTCTGACGACTAATTAACATCATAATAAATATCAAACACAGACAATCACATCAACATCAATAACCAGCAAGCAACACTAATAAAAAATAACAATAACAAAGCATTTGTAGACCAATATTACTTGTCAAGCGTGCACCTATCTTCGATTATTACCCCATCGTCTAGGAGGTTCTAACTCAATCCTATTATGTAGTTAAAATCTACTCTTTCACATAACGCATGCGCGCATATCATCTTAATCACTAAGTCTCATCAATCTCATTCGCATTTAAATGCATGCTTATTGCAAAGGGGATAGGAGAAAATGCATATACATACATACATGTATAATATATTACTCACAGTAAGACGCTCCAAAACTAAGCTCCATCTCTCACGCTTAATGACTCCGGGTTATCTAATCATAAATATACAAATTAGAGTTTATAAATTTTATATTTGTAATTAACAATCGTCAGATTATATTACAAATAATTCAATTCAAACATCAAACAAAAAGTCATGCAAAAAAAAATTAAAATAATCCAACACGACTTTTGAAGTAACTCCGCCATGCAACTTAATAAAATCAAAGATTAGCTACTAACCCTATCATGGAATTATTTAGGTATGAGATATTAAATTTATAAATTTAATATCTCAAATTATCTCAAATAAAGATAATTTGAGATATTAAATTTATAAACAAAATGTAAAATTAAATTGTTATATTCTAACTTACTCACGCAAGAGTACATGCGTATACATGCCATATTTCACTTTTATCCTCCTATTAAATGAAAACTATTATTCTAATAATTGTATAATAAAATATATCTTCCATATAGTAAAAGGGAGTGTGTCCTCTACATGTGTTGCCACCTCAAGTAACATCCCACAATCAATCCATTACTGTTTACTTAATCCATCCATCCTAATTGGGAAACATAAATCCACTAACAACTATTTAATATTAAAAAAAATTAATTCATATAATATCTTCCTATTGCAAATTTTATTATTATAAAAAAATATCAATCTAATTTTAAGTACAAAAGAAATTAAATTTAAAGACTTGACTTATCTAAAATTCTAAAATATTAAAGTATAGACTATCGCAACTAAACTCGAGTTATTTAATAATTTTCTAGTAAAACAATCATTTAAAATAACTATCAACAAAATAATCAAAGCACCACGAAATTATTAAATGATAAAATTTAAATTATTATAAATTTCTTCTATGAGTACACCCTAGACCCATCAATATCTCTAATACCACATTATTTAAAACCTCTTTGAGCATTCACACAACTACGACACACTAATTATTATTTAAAGCCTCTCTGACCAATCACAAACAATTCATTGATAAGCAATTATATTACTATGCACTCGCAATCTCCATACAGTTTACTGTGACATCTCGAGTGCCGAACGTCATCCATACAGAGAACTTTGATCCATCGAGTCTTGTTCGAGCGGTTCAATATACTTTAATAATTTCGGTGAAATATATTTTAGTATACTTTTCATCTTCGCTTTGTTTAAAACTTGCAACATTATGTCCGAGATCGGCCGACCAATATGCTACTCGACATATTTGAAATGAAACTTATATGATGCATGAGTGAACACGTGCGACTCGATGCATGTGAAGTGTACTTGAAAGATCATCGGACACAACGCTCAAGTTTAAAACTTTGTGAAATTGATAAAACCATTTCGAAATAGTTTCAATCTTTTTAAAATGGTTATAATACTCTTAAAAATCTATAGGTTCATTTCGAAGTCTCGTGGATCATAATTCTCCGGGCGTCGACTCTCTAGATCCACTAAGAATATGATCCTCCAAAGAACTGAGAGGGTCTCCACTTTCGTTGTCGAATTAGTCTATTTGGATAGTGGCAATATTTTTTCCCGACGACTAATTAACATCATAATAAATATCAAACATGACAATCACATCAACATCAATAACCAAAGAAGCAACACTAATAAAAAATAACAATAACAAAGCATTTGTAGACCAATATTACTTGTCAAGCGTGCACCTATCTTCGATTATTACCCCATCGTCTAGGAGGTTCTAACTCAATCCTATTATGTAGTTAAAATCTACTCTTTCACATAACGCATGCGCGCATATCATCTTAATCACTAAGTCTCATCAATCTCATTCGCATTTAAATGCATGCTTATTGCAAAGGGGATAGGAGAAAATGCATATACATACATACATGTATAATATATTACTCACAGTAAGACGCTCCAAAACTAAGCTCCATCTCTCACGCTTAATGACTCCGGGTTATCTAATCATAAATATACAAATTAGAGTTTATAAATTTTATATTTGTAATTAACAATCGTCAGATTATATTACAAATAATTCAATTCAAACATCAAACAAAAAGTCATGCAAAAAAAAATTAAAATAATCCAACACGACTTTTGAAGTAACTCCGCCATGCAACTTAATAAAATCAAAGATTAGCTACTAACCCTATCATGGAATTATTTAGGTATGAGATATTAAATTTATAAATTTAATATCTCAAATTATCTCAAATAAAGATAATTTGAGATATTAAATTTATAAACAAAATGTAAAATTAAATTGTTATATTCTAACTTACTCACGCAAGAGTACATGCGTATACATGCCATATTTCACTTTTATCCTCCTATTAAATGAAAACTATTATTCTAATAATTGTATAATAAAATATATCTTCCATATAGTAAAAGGGAGTGTGTCCTCTACATGTGTTGCCACCTCAAGTAACATCCCACAATCAATCCATTACTGTTTACTTAATCCATCCATCCTAATTGGGAAACATAAATCCACTAACAACTATTTAATATTAAAAAAAATTAATTCATATAATATCTTCCTATTGCAAATTTTATTATTATAAAAAAATATCAATCTAATTTTAAGTACAAAAGAAATTAAATTTAAAGACTTGACTTATCTAAAATTCTAAAATATTAAAGTATAGACTATCGCAACTAAACTCGAGTTATTTAATAATTTTCTAGTAAAACAATCATTTAAAATAACTATCAACAAAATAATCAAAGCACCACGAAATTATTAAATGATAAAATTTAAATTATTATAAATTTCTTCTATGAGTACACCCTAGACCCATCAATATCTCTAATACCACATTATTTAAAACCTCTTTGAGCATTCACACAACTACGACACACTAATTATTATTTAAAGCCTCTCTGACCAATCACAAACAATTCATTGATAAGCAATTATATTACTATGCACTCGCAATCTCCATACAGTTCGTGACATCTCGAGCCGAACGTCATCCATACAGAGAACTTTGATCCATCGAGTCTTGTTCGAGCGGTTCAATATACTTTAATAATTTTCAGTAAAATATATTTTAGTATACTTTTCATCTTCGCTTTGTTTAAAACTTGCAACATTATGTCTGAGACTGGCCGACCAATATGCTACTCGACATATTTGAAATGAAACTTATATGATGCATGAGTGAACACGTGCGACTCGATGCATGTGAAGTGTACTGAAAGATCATCGGACACAACGCTCAAGTTTAAAACTTTGTGAAATTGATAAAACCATTTCGAAAATAGTTTCAATCTTTTTTAAAATGGTTATAATACTCTTAAAAATCTATAGGTTCATTTCGAAGTCTCGTGGATCATAATTCTCTGAACGTCTGACTCTCTAGATCCACTAAGAATATGATCCTCCAGTAAACTGAGAGGGTCTCCACTTTCGTTGTCGAATTAGTCTATTTGGATAGTGGCAATATTTTTTTCTGACGACTAATTAACATCATAATAAATATCAAACACAGACAATCACATCAACATCAATAACCAGCAAGCAACACTAATAAAAAATAACAATAACAAAGCATTTGTAGACCAATATTACTTGTCAAGCGTGCACCTATCTTCGATTATTACCCCATCGTCTAGGAGGTTCTAACTCAATCCTATTATGTAGTTAAAATCTACTCTTTCACATAACGCATGCGCGCATATCATCTTAATCACTAAGTCTCATCAATCTCATTCGCATTTAAATGCATGCTTATTGCAAAGGGGATAGGAGAAAATGCATATACATACATACATGTATAATATATTACTCACAGTAAGACGCTCCAAAACTAAGCTCCATCTCTCACGCTTAATGACTCCGGGTTATCTAATCATAAATATACAAATTAGAGTTTATAAATTTTATATTTGTAATTAACAATCGTCAGATTATATTACAAATAATTCAATTCAAACATCAAACAAAAAGTCATGCAAAAAAAAAATTAAAATAATCCAACACGACTTTTGAAGTAACTCCGCCATGCAACTTAATAAAATCAAAGATTAGCTACTAACCCTATCATGGAATTATTTAGGTATGAGGTAGAGGTACTAACCTTAGAAATAAAAATTAAAATAGTGAACAAAATAAGAAAATTAAAAAGTTATATTTAGATAAAGAATAACCTTAAAACAACTTAACTTTTAAAATATTAGCTTATAACTGATCATTAGTTCTTCAATTAAAACTCTAAACAAAGAGCCTATCACTTGTGCTGACACAAACCTTATGTTGTTCGAGCTCCAATCTTCAAGCACATACCATTTTTAACAAGCTTCAACTTCCAATCCAGTCATAATAGCAAATGAACAAAAAGTTAGTATCTTAAGCTAGTTTAAAAAGTGGCTAGGAGAGCAACTTAACTCTTCAAGTTGATAGCTTCTAACTCATGATCAGTTCTTCAACTAAAACTCTAAACAAAGAGCCTCATCACTTTTGCAGACGCAAAACTTATGTGCTTCGAGCTCCAATCTTCAAGCACAGACCATGTCTAACAAGCTTCAGCTTACAATCTAGTCATAATAGCTAATGGAGAAAAATTAGTATCTTAAGCTAGTTTAAAAAGTGGCTAGGAGACCAAGTGAGTTGGACTTTAATAATGAAGTCTTTCCTATAAACATGCAAAGAGATAATAATTAAAGGAAGGTAATGGTGATTAATATAAAACTGTAAGAAATATATAGAAAGAGAAAAATTAGGATATAAATGATTACTTGAGATATTAAATTTACAAGCAAAAGGTAAAATTAAATTGTTATATTCTAACTTACTTATGCAAGAGTACATGCATATCCATGCCATATTTCGCTTTTATCCTTCTATTAAATGAAAACTATTATCCTAATAATTCTATAATAAAATATATCTTCGGTATAGTAAAAGGAAGTGCATTCTCTACATATATTGCCACCTCAAGTAACATTCCACTATCAATCCATTATTGTTTACTTAGTCCATCCATCCTAATTAGAAAATATAAATCTACTAACAACCATTTATTATTAAAAAAATTAATTCATATAATATCTTCCTCTTCCAAATTTTATTATTATAAAAAAAATATCAATCTAATTTTAAGTTCAAAATAAATTAAATTTAAAGACTTAACTTATCTAAAATTCTAAAATATTAAAGTATAGCCTAATTGGAAAATATAAATCCACTAACAACCATTTATTATTAATAAATTTCATTCATTTTTATCATCGTAATTATTTTGGCTTTATATGCTAAAAGAAATTATTCCAAGCACATATCGGAAGTTCTAGTTTTATCCTAACAGATTCTATACTAATATTGCAAATGAAACTATTGGTCAAATAATTATTTCTTTTATATTTCATTTTGTCCTTTGTTTTGATTTGCTGTCTTTTCTCACCCGTGTAGTTAATGTGAAGTTAAATGATATTTATAAGAACTTAAGGTCAATTTCATATCAGTTTCTTAGATGTCATTTCTAAGTTAAATATCAATTTTAACTAATTTTTATGTCATCAAGAATTTATTCAATGATGCCTTATCACTAGTTTTTAACGAATCAATTCGAAAAATTTTACTTTATTTACAATTCTTTCGGGATCTTAAAAGTACTTAACTGTTAAGGATGAATTTGAGAGATTGAAAAGTGTTTCTCTAATTTTAACCTTTTTGAATAATTTTTAAATTTTAAAAATTATTTTTACAAAAAGCAGATAAATGTATGTTTTCCCATAAAAAATAGTGTATAAAAATTAAAATAATTAATATATTAAATTAAAAGATTCAAATCCATTTCTTGAACACCCAAACGCACTAAATGCACCGTAAATAGTTAGCGAAAGCTAATTTCTAGTGATTTTACCAACTAGAAGCTTATGCTATGACAAACTCAATCATTCTCATATTATTAATAAGCATTACAAAATATTTATTCTCATTTCTCACCTTTTGAAATTCAATTAAATTTGTTTCAATTAAATTTTAATTTTTGACCTGATTTCATTCGGTGAATCTAGGCTTTTAATTCATAAATTTTAAACAACTAACTCAAAAATTAAATTTATTTAAATAAAATATTAAAAAAATATATAAATAATAAAAATCAACCGCCGAACTTATTAATTGTAATTGTTTTTGTAGCGACTCGGAACCAGATCACATGAGATATTGTCCGCTTTGCCCCCACTAGCCTCACGGTTTTGTCCCTTTGGTGGGTTTGAGAACTTCCCAGGAGGTCCCCCATCCTATAATTTCTCTGAACCAAGCACGTCTAACTTTGAAGTTCCTACAACTCTACAACCAAACAACCAAAAAACACCTCATGTGATTAATTCCAACTCTTTATATATATATATATTACTCCATTATCAAAAGCATACAAAAGACGTGGAGCCCCTCATTCCACTATGAAGGGCATCCAAAGCTTCAAGGTTGAAGACCTCTATAAATAGAGGAGTTTTCCAAAGAGCAAGGCAGACTGAAAAATAACAAGAGACTCTTGTATTCTTCAAGTCATACCATTAGAAATATAGTGAGAAAAGAGAGTGTAGAGTGATTGTGAGAAATCCATCTTCCTCTTGTATTCAATTACTCTTGTAAGTTATATTTCTTTTGTTTAAAGCTTTCTGTACAGAATCCTTCCTCAATAGTTAAAACGCTTTGAAAATTTTACTTTTCTATATACTCATTGGATTTGAAAAGTTTTGTTTGTGACAAAACTATTTCTTGAGAGTTGGGCTTTGAAATACTTTGAGAGCTCTGAGATAGGTTTTGAGGGAAAATTTCTATCTCAGGTTTTGAAAAAGAGATAGAAAGTATACCTTTACCTTTGTTGAAAGAAGAGGATGTCTTTGGAGAGACTTCGGGGTGAAGTTGTATCATTTGCTTTGAATATTCTTCGACCCTTTTTAGAAATTCAGGATCTTGCTGTGCAAGCCACTCCTGAATTTGTAATTGCTGTTGGGCCGGATCTACCTTACTTTTGTCAATTTCTTCCTGGATGATTTCGGTCCAGGTTCGGATAGGCTTTGAAGAGAAGAGTAAAATCTCCTTCTTTGGACTTTGAACAGGCTTTGAATTTGCTGTTGACTTTTCTTTTTTTACTTTTGATTTTCTTGGCATTTTCACTCCTATTTTTGAAGGAACTCTCTGGTTAGAAAGTCTGGAATTGAATTCGAATTTCATCTTATGTATTCGATGTCAAAATCAAAAACAAAAAGAATGGCCTGCCATCTGGCAAAAATCTGTTTTGAAGACTGGATTTTGAGCTTTTCTGATTGGCTTATTTCTTTTGGATGACCAGTGTTGGAGATTGGAGAGGTAAAGACTACAAGAGGTTCTTGGATTTGGCTTTCTATCCTAACAAGCTGCTTCCCTATTGTATTAAGATAGGTATTCGAGAAATTGCTCTGTTAAACAATATTCTTGACATTTTTCTCAAGATCTTCTCCTATCAATTTGTAAGGTGTAGCCTCTATTTCATTCTCTCCATAAGGAATAGTTATTTTCCTAAGGGGAGGATGTTCGACCGATGGTTTGGTTTTCCCGACCTTCCACTCGGAGCCTTGTTTCTTACAAAGAATGTGACTAATAAGCTTTTCTTTGAAAGGATAAAGAATACTATTTTCTTTGCAATAAATCTAAAACCAATCAAAAATTTGATTTGGATCTTTTTTTTTTATGCAAAATTGATAGTATCTCTCTTGAATACTGTCTTTTTCTTGTAAAAAATGCAAAAAGAACCAAAGTTTTTTTAGAATGGTTTTTCTTTGAATAGAAATCTTCATGTAAAAGCTTTTTATTAATTTGAAAATCTTTTGAAATCATGTTGATTTCTGTTTCTAGATTTTGTGTTATTGCAGATGGTGATGGTGAAGAGAGGGTAGAGACGGTCTCTATATCATCATCATCTTTCTTTGATTCATTATAGACGGGTCTGGCGATATTGCTTTGGTAATCAACATTCTGTAATATAGTGTTTGAGCTTGGGATATCAGATGTTGAAAATCTTGGTTGTGTTTGAGATGGAGTTGGTTCTTTGTAAGGAGCATAAATAACATAAGGTATTTTTGATACCCTTACAATATCTATAGTCGATTTTTTAATACTTGTCTTTAGGATTGAAAATGTCATTCATGACTTTTTAAAATTCAGAATGAGCATTTTTTAATCCGAAGGGCATTACATTCCATTCGTACTGGCCAAATGGAACTGTAAAAGCAGTTTTGTACTTGTCTTTAGGATGAATCTGGATTTGCCAAAATCTTGATTTCATATCAAACTTTGAAAAAATAAAAGCAGAATGAAGCTTTTAAATAAGATCTTTTTTGTTTGGAATTGGGTATCTAATCTACTTTAGGGCTTTATTCAAAGGTTTGTAATTAATCACCAACCTAGGTGTTCCCTTTCTATCTCACTATTTTTGTTGACATAGAAAGCTGCACATGACCGGGGGGATCTCGATTTGGTAATCAAACCCTTTGCTCTAAATCTTTTATTTCTATTCTATAATGCTTTCTAAGGTTTCATTCATTTGGATGGGTCTTGCTTTGGTGGGAATTTGTTTATCATAAAATCTTTTCATATGGTAGATCTACCATGTCGCTTTCTCTCCAAAAGGCATTAGGAAGATCGAACAAACTTCATTTCCAATCTTCTTTCGCGAATTAGAGATTTTCCTTTGGACGAAATCATTTTGCATTTGACTTTGGATTCTTTCAAACCCATATCTTGTTTCAAGTGGAAAAGCCGGGTTTGTTTTCCTTTAATCAAAGCATTTATCTCAAAATTATAAATTGAGTGGGCTTTTATAAGATTGAGATTTCTCTTCTGGGTTTTTCTATAAAAGAAAAATAATTTTGAATCTTTAGCTTTAAAAATGATACCAGTAGTTACTTTGAAAGGAGTAATTAAATTGATGAAAAGAGTTCCCAAAATAAGCTTTGTAAATCCTTTGTAAGAATAAAAATATTTTTAAAGCAATATTATTATTTAGAATTGCGCTTTGCCCATAATTCTAATCTTTGAACTATTGGTGAGATAAGCCTTTCTTTGTTTCTTGGTGATACCTTTTAGGAACCAGCTCATAATTGATATGATTGAGGTCCGCTCCTGTATCAAATAAAGCGATAGTTTCTATTT
The DNA here is from genome assembly GCF_019578655.1 of Ricinus communis. Taxonomy (NCBI): domain Eukaryota; kingdom Viridiplantae; phylum Streptophyta; class Magnoliopsida; order Malpighiales; family Euphorbiaceae; genus Ricinus; species Ricinus communis. The sequence goes on from NC_063256.1 coordinate 25,977,532, forward strand.
GGAAATCACCAGGAAAATGAGTTTTATTTGGATCAAATATTTTCTTGAGGTAATTTCTTTTAAAACATTAATGAAGTTTTCTGGAACATTTCCTGGAACATTTTCAGAAACCTCAAGATTTTGAAAATCATTTTCTTCTTCAGAATCAGAATCATTATTCTGTTTGAGAATCAAGCTTTAGAGCAAAACAGAATCATTTTGTTATTTTTCTTTCAAATCTTTGAGCTCTATTTTGATGGCTTTGATTTCTTTTTGAAGTTCTTGGATGGTAGGAAGAGGGTTTTTATCCTTTCCCTTTATCCAAGATCATAGTAAGATCATAAGTGTTCTTACTAGAAGAGGGGACAAGGGTTTTAGTTCTTAAGATTTCTTTCAAAACTTGTTTTTGGATTTGGGGGTCATCAATATGCTTGACTGCTTCAAGAAGAGCTTCTTGTTGCCTAGTGAGCATATTAATATTTTTTAGAATATCATCAGAATCTGATTCAGAATAATCGGATGAGGTTTTGATTACATCAATTTGAAACTCTTCCTCATTATTCAAAAATTCTGATTCAGAGGAATCAACAAGAAGAGCTGAAATTTTGCTTAAAGCCTAGCCAAGATCAATTTCAAACTTAGCAAATTAGCCACTTCTGAGTCCTCCAAAAACCTAGTGCCAGATACTCCTCAAAACAGTAGGAATGTCAGTGCTATAGACCAAGCCCAATGCGATGAATCCAATGATTCAGAGCTTGAAAGTGTCACTGAAAAACCCTCCAACATCAACAGATTGGTATGACAAGTCCCTAGATTGACCTGGCATACTTCTAGGAATACTGCCCCAGATCTAGGAATAGAAAATAGAAATAATATCATAACCCAATCTAGATTCAATGCCTCTTCCGTCTATGAATGGAATATAGATGGAATGTCAGAATATAACATTCTTGGTCTCTTACAACAGATGACCATGGCAGCCAATGCCTACAAAACCCAAAGTGGTACCTCTGGTAGAGCCATTGCTGAGCTCCTTATAGCTGGATTTTCTGGCCAGCTTAAAGGATGGTGGGATTATCATCTCACACAAGCACAACAGCTCTAAATCCTAGGTGCTATCCAAACCATAATAGAAAGGACCCCCATCTTAGATGAACTAGGAAATCCTATTGAGGATGTTGTGTCAACCTTAATCTTGACGAATTTCCTCCACTTCATAGGAGACCCTTCTCTTCTAAAAGATAAGAATGCTGAGCTTCTTAGCAATCTAACCTGTAAAAGCTTAGCAATTTCCAAGCTTACAAAAATACTTTCCTGACCAGAGTCATGCTTAGGGAAAATTCAAACCAACCTTTCTGGAAAGAAAAATTCTTAGCCGGTTTACCTAAAATACTAGGTGAAAGAGTTAGAAATACCATAAGAGAAGCCCATAATGGCTAGATCCCTAATGATTTTTACACTTATGGGGAATTAGTTAGCCTTACCTAGAAAGAAGGATTGAAGATCTGCCATGACCTTAAACTCCAAAGACAACTCAAATGGAAAATGAAGAACACTAGGCAAGAACTAGGTAGTTTTTGCAACCAGTTTGAGTATAATCCCATAGAGCCTTCCCCTACCTGCAAAGGAAAATGAAAAGAAGATTTTTTCAAATCTTTTAAGAAAAAACGATTTTTCAAAAATAGGAGAACTCCTAAAAATAAGGAGAATTTCTATAAAAAGCCATCCTCTTCTAAATTTCAAAAACAAAATTCCAAAAAAGATTTTAGCAAAATTATTTGCTATAAATGTGGCAAAAAGGGTCATACTTCAAAGTATTGCAAGTTTTCTAGGGTTTGAATAATGGATTTTTGAGCCTTTCTGATTGGCTTATTTCTTTTGGATGACAAGTGTTGGAGATTGGATAGGTGAAGACTACAGGAGGTTTTTGGATCTGGCTTTCTATCCTAACAAGTTGCTTCCCTATTGTGTTAAGATAGCTATTCGAGAAATTGTTCTGCTGAACAATATTCTTGACATTTTTCTCAAGATCTTCTCCTATCAATTTGTAAGGTGTAGCCTTTATTTCATTCTCTCCATAAGGAATGGTTATTGTCCTAAGGGGAGGATGTTCAGACTGGATGGTTTGGTTTTCTCCGACCTTCCACTCTGGAGCCTTGTTTCTTACAGTAACAGGACTAATAAGCTTTTCTTTGAAAGGATAAAGAATACTATTTTCTTCGCAATAAATCTGAAACCAATCAAAAAATTTGATTTGGATCTTGTTTTTTATGCAAAATTGATAGTATCTCTCTTGAATACTGTCTTTTTCTTGTAAAAAATGCTCAAAAAATCAAAATTTTTTAGAATGGTTTTTCTTTGAATAGAAATCTTCATGTAAAAGTTTTTTATTGATTTGAAAATCTATTGAAATCATGTTGATTTCTGCTTCTAGATTTTGTGTTATTGGAGATGGTGATGGTGAAGAGAGGGTGGTATATATATATATATATATTATCAACCATTCCCGCCCCATTTCGATGTGCGATTCGATTCATTCATGTACCCCCGTACTTTAGAGTGGTGCCATCCTAGAAGCCTGCCAGAAGCCGCTCCTTGTCCAAGCATCCTATCCTTGCCCTGGCATCCACTTCCGGTCCTCGTCGGACCGCTTCTCTAGATAAGGCTGTCACAGTTTTAATTATAGTTAGACCCAAATCTAATAAAGTTAACCCAATTTTATAACCTAAACTTTAAAATATTAAAATACAATTTTATAAAAGATATTTTATACCATTAAATATTAAAATAAATAAATTGAGATTTTCACCATTGCTTATAGCTCTTAATTGCAAATCAATTACTAAGTCCATGATTCAGTCAATAACCTTTTATCATTCACAAGACAACGTGTAATCTAAACAAGGTCAGGCTTTATCACTTGTGTGGCATGCACATCTCTCACCTTCACCACTGTATTTTTGCATTGCCATCGGTAGCCCAATTGCCCATCTCCTCCTCTCACCCCTACAACTTGCCACAGTCCTTGTCTCTCCCCTCTGCATTCTTTCTCAAACTTTTCACTTTACATAAACAATTACAACAACATATATACCGGAGAAAAAAAAAATATATATATATATATATGTATATATTTATTTCTTTATTTTTTGGGCTAGCCACAGAAGTTTCCAGTCCGTATGGCTAGCACTCTATTATTACTGGTGCTACTTGTATTTGTGATTGGTCATCTCTGCATTTGGTGGAAAGTTCTAACAAGATTTTGATATCATATATGGGGAAATGGAAACGCCAAGATTCTCAACAATGGGGAGTCAATTACACTGTCCCTTGACAGGATTTCTGGGTCAGGTTTTCAGTCTAAAAACGAATATCTATTTGGGGAGATCAATATACAACTGAAGCTTGTTCCTGGCAACTCTGCTGGCACTGTCACTTCCTACTACGTAAATATACACACACACATTATGTTGTGCTTGATTGCTATTAATTGTTACTATTGCTTTGTGACTGCGTGGTAATATTTTTATGACTGTGAGATGCTTTTGTCTTGTGTTGTGTGTTCGTAGCTGCCCTCAAAGGGGCCTTAGTGGCATGAGATAGATTTGAATTCTTGAGAAATTTGAGTGGCGATAGATTTTGAATTCTTGAAAAATTTGAGTGGCAATCCTTACGTTGTCCACACTAATGTCATTGCTCAAGGCAAAGGTGACAGAGAGCAACAACAGTTTTATTTTTGGTTCGAGTCAATTCTGAATTTCCATAACTATTTCGTTCTCTGAAATTCCCTCCTCTCACTAGTGCTTAAGTATTAAGCCTCAAATTGGTCCATTTTAATTTCCTTAAAATGTAAGATACTATAAAAGAATTTATTAATCATCCAATTTCGTAAAATTTCTAAAACTTTCCAATTTTTTTGAATATATTCAAAAATTATATATTCGAATTTAATGTTATGCATAACCTTCTTAAAATCAAAAAAATAATAGTCGAATTCAAAAAGATAAAAGATAAAAGATAAATGTAGTAAGCTTTTAAATTTGTTATAAAATAAAAATATATATAAATTTTTAGAATAATTCATATTTATAATTAACAAAAATTACTATATATATATTTTATGATAAAAAATATAATAGCTTCCAACTTTTTTCAATTAGAGATTGAAGTTTTTTATTTAATTTTCACTAGAATGAATAGATGACTCATTAGAACATAACAGTCATGGTGTAGATACAAGTGTAAGGGAATTTCGAGCCATCAATGAAGATCGGGGCAAGAATGATGGTGAAGCACTTAGTGAATATATACATATTTATTAATTTTGAATAAATGAGTATATATCAATTATCCAATATTAAAGCGTAAAAAATATTCATAATATGTGTTACTCTTCTATTAATTATGGTATATACATCAAATTTAGATAAAAATTATACAGTTAGAATTCAGTGAAATAATGGTTAAAAGTTTGAATTTAGGCCAAAATTAAAAGTTAAAATTTGAACTTATGGTGACAAGAAATATTAATTTTAAGGAACGGAATTATTAAGATTTTAAAGGAAGAAATTATAGTTATTATTATATTTGTATAGAAACTTTTGTTGAGATGTGATAGAAATCCCGTAATGGATCATTGATTCAGTTTTTTTAATAGTTAATTTTACTAAATTTAATTAAATCTCTAAAAATAACTTCAATTATACTGAGCTAAAAGTCAGTAGTAAATGAACAAACTCAATTTTATAATTGGCACAGCCAATTAATTCTCCATCTTTTAATAATAATAAAAAATAATCTTAACGTGCTATTAAATAACATGACGTAGCTAAGTTTGGTGGGTATATAATTTATATAAAAGGTCAATAAGGTAATACAAATCTTAAATAAATATTTTTTAAAATAAAAAGGAATTCTGAGGCTACTGATTCCTTTTACACACTTGATGTCGTTTTGGTTCCTAAATGAATAATATGATAGAATCAGATCCAAGAATTGATTCATGTTCACACACTTCATGAAATATATTAGCAGTCAAAGATCATAAGACATGAGACATGCCACAGTGGGATTTAATTGTTGATATTTAGGGATTTGTATCTCTCCCACATTGCTAAGTTATTAATTTTAAGGAGTATTTCTCCCACATTGCTAAATTAACAATCTTGAGGTACCTTCCAAACCTATATAATAGAGGCCTCACTTTGTTATTTATTCATTCTAAAAAATAAGAGAAAAATATTAGAGAGTTAAGCAATTATTTTTCTCCTATTATAAAAAGAGAATTTTAATATTTTCTCCTTTAATAATAGAGAGATTGTAACTCCTATTATTTTCTTATAGTGAAATTCTTCTATCCTTGCCCGTGGTTTTTACCCTAATTTATTTATGGATTTTTCACATAAATCTGTGTTTTCTATTGTGTATTTTATTTTTCTTTACCTTTATTTTCTCAAATTATTAGCTATGATTTTACTCTATCAAGTTCATATTTTTCTACAATTGGTATCAGAGCTTGGTTGGCAAGAAATTCCTTAAAATTCTGTGGTTACAACTCACCGATCTTTCACATCAGAAAAGGGTTTTGAGGTTTCTTTAGTGCAAAAGAGCTTGTGTGGAGTAGTAAGAACACTTACAATTTAGGGAAGGTTCTGTCTAAGGAGATTGGTACTTAAGAGGTCCGCTTGTGACCCTCCAGTCTTTCCTGGGAACTTACTTAGTGAGTTGTGTTCATTACTGCGGTTCATTTTACAAGCTAAAAGGCACTGTTTGTGATAGAAGCAATGGCGGAAAAATTTGAGATTGAAAAGTTCAACGGGAGTAATTTCTCACTGTGGAAATTAAAGATAAAGGCTGTATTGAGAAAAGACAATTGTCTTGCGGCTATCAGTGAAAGACTGACAACACTCACAGATGATAATAAGTGGAACGAGATGGATGGGAATGCTATTGCAAACCTTCATCTCACACTTGCAGATGAGATCTTGTCCAGTATAGAAGAAAAGAAAACGACAAAGGAGATTTGGCACCACCTCACTAGACTGTACAATGCCAAGTCATTACACAACAAAATTTTCCTTAAGAGGAAACTTTACACCTTAAGAATGTCAGAATCTACTTCAGTGACATAGCACTTTAATGTCTTGAATACTCTATTTTCTCAGCTCACATCTTTGGGCTATAAAATAGAGTCACAAGAACGTGCAGAACTTCTACTCCAAAGTCTACCTGATTCATATGATCAACTCATCATCAGTTTGATAAATAATGTTGTTACCGAAATTCTAGTATTTGATGATATAGCAGCCGCTATTCTTGAAGAAGAAAATCGGTAAAGGAACAAGGAAGACAAGCAGGCAGGTCACAACAGGTGGAAGCCTTGATGGTGATGAGAGGGAGATCAACAGAACGTGGCCCAAATGGGAGTCACAATCATGGTAGATCAAAATAAAAAAGTAAAAAGAATTATAAATGCTACCATTGTGGTAAGAAAGGTCACCTGAAGAAGGATTGTTGGAGTCTGAAGAATTCCAATCCTCAAGGGAATGTGGCATGCACTTCGGATGATGGAAATGTATTGTACTGTGAAGCAACAATATCAATTGAGAGCAGGAAGAGATTTGCTGATGTATGGCTTCTTGATTCAGGAGCAACTTATCACATGACCTCTCGAAGAGAGTTGTTTTATAATTATGAACCTATCTTAGGAGGATCTGTGTATAGTTATGAAGATAATGCCTTAAAGATCATAGGCATTGGAACCATCAGGTTGAAGATGCACGACGGTACAGTCCGCACTATTCAAGGAGTGCGACATGTGGAAGGTCTGAAGAAGAATTTGTTATCTCTGGGACAGCTGGATGATCTTAATTGCATCATCAAAGTTCAGAAAGGAATCATGAAGATTAGTCGAGGAGCGCTTGTAATTATGAAAGGAAAAAAAGTTGCTGCTAATTTGTATATGCTTTTAGGAGAGATCGTGCATGAAGCAGAAGCATCTGTTGCTTCAAGTAGTTCGAGCGAGAGATCTGCAATGGTATGACATCAGAAGCTTAGACATATGTCTGAACAAGGCATGAAGGTTCTTACTGAGAAAAATCTACTTCCTGGTCTCACAAAGGTGTCATTACCCTTTTGTGAGCATTGCATAACAAGCAAGCAGCATCGACTACAGTTCAATGCATCCAATTCCAGAAGCAAGGATATTCAAGAATTAGTTCAATCTAATGTATGGCAAGCACCAATTTCATCACTAGGAGGAGCTAAGTACTTTGTGTCCTTCATCGATGATTACTCCAGGAGATGTTGGGTGTATCAAGAGCAAGGGAGATGTATTTGCAGTTTTCAAAACTTACAAAGCGCGGGTTGAACTTGATTCAGGTAATAAGATCAAGTGTTTGAGGACAGATAATGGAGGAGAATACACAGGTAATGAATTTGATAGCTTTTGCAAGCAAGAAAGCATCAAGAGGCAATTCACTACGGCATACACTCCTCAATAAAATGGAGTGGCAGAGCGGATGAACATAACTTTGTTAGAAAGAACTAGAGCAATGTTGGGAGCTGCAGGCCTGAATAAGGCATTATGGGCTGAGGCAGTTAACACCGCCTGTTATGTGATTAACCGATCCCCATCTACATAAATTGATCAAAAGACACCGATGGAGATGTGGACTGGGAAGTCAGTTGATTATTCAAACCTCCATATATTTGGAAGTCATGTGTATGTGATGTATAATACCCAAGAAACTACAAAGCTGGATCCAAAATCCAGGAAATGTTTGTTCTTGGGATATGCTGATGGTGTGAAGGGGTATCGCTTGTGGGATCCTACTGCCCACAAGGTTATAATCAGCAGGGATGTAATATTCTTAGAAGATAAATTGAAGGGAGAAGATGATAGTGATGTGCGTAAAATACACACATCTAAACTCACCCTATGCGTCTGTTTTGTGTGCACTAGGTTCAAAAGAAGTCAAAGAATGATAAAGGGAAGAATTGGAGCATAATTGGACGTCGAAGCTGTCAAAACAAGCTAAGTACGAGCATGAGAAAGTTGAACAGGGCCGTGTTGGTTTCAACACTGGCCGTGTTCCCAACACAGGCACCAACACGGCCGTATCAAACATCAAAGAAGAAGAAGTTTTTAGAGAGCACGGCCACAGAGAGTAACACGGCTAGGAACACCAAACTGTGTTCCCAACACGGCCAGGAACACGGCCGTGTTGGCGGCGACAGGGGGAATTAATTAAAAGAATGAAGAGAGGAAAAAAAAGAGAGCGGGGGAGAACGTCCCAAACCCTAACTTTTCTCTCCCTAAGGGTTTTCTGAGCTGAAACCAAGGGAAAATGAGACTTGGATCAAGGTTTCAATCGGATTCCCTTCAAAGATCGAAGATTGGGCGAGGTTCATCGATTGATTCTCAAATCGAGCAAGAGGAATAAGAATCGATTCAATTGGAGCAAAATGATTTGGGGCTGTTTACTCTCATCCAAGGGTGTAATCGGGTTTTCTCTACCTTTGCCTATTATTGTAATTGAATTCTTGTGTATTTTGATAATGAACATGATTTGCTAGATTGATTAAATCCATTGGGATTTTTTTACTATGTTGGCTTGATATTATATTCTTGGATTGTTTGGGTTAGTTTTGTATTCTTCTTGCTTTCAGTATTAATAAGATAATCATTATTCATGAGACGTTGTGAATTGTATGTTTAGATTGCTTTGTGTGATTGAGAAGTCCATTTGGCATTTGGAATTTTGAATAGCAAGAACTGGTTAATAATCGCTTAGAGATAAGGATAATTAACTAGCCGGATTAAGAATTAACAAAGCTTAATAGAGGCGGATTAAAGCTTAATGCTAATTTAAGAATCAATCATTAGAAAGAGATTCCAACTTTAGGTTATTA
>NC_063256.1:25986923-26012933 GCF_019578655.1 Ricinus communis
GTTTACCTAAAATACTAGGTGAAAGAGTTAGAAATACCATAAGAGAAGCCCATAATGGCTAGATCCCTCATGATTTTTACACTTATGGGGAATTAGTTAGCCTTACCTTGAAAGAAGGATTGAAGATCTGCCATGACCTTAAACTCCAAAGACAACTCAAATGGAAAATGAAGAACACTAGGCAAGAACTAGGTAGTTTTGCAACCGGTTTAGTATAATCCCATGGAGCCTTCCTACCGCAAAGGAAAATGAAAGAAGATTTTTCAAATCTTTTAAGAAAAAACGATTTTTCAAAAATAGGAGAACTCCTAAAAATAAGGAGAATTTCTATAAAAAGCCATCCTCTTCTAAATTTCAAAAACAAAATTCCAAAAAAGATTTTAGCAAAATTACTTGCTATAAATGTGGCAAAAAGGGTCATACTTCAAAGTATTGCAAGTTTTCTAGGGTTTGAATAATGGATTTTTGAGCCTTTCTGATTGGCTTATTTCTTTTGGATGACAAGTGTTGGAGATTGGATAGGTGAAGACTACAGGGAGGTTTTTGGATCCGGCTTTCTATCCTAACAAAGTTTGCTTCCCTATTGTGTTAAGATAGGTATTCGAGAAATTGTTCTGCTGAATAATATTCTTGACATTTTTCTCAAGATCTTCTCCTATCAATTTGTAAGGTGTAGCCTTTATTTCATTCTCTCCATAAGGAATGGTTATTGTCCTAAGGGGAGGATGTTCAGACTGGATGGTTTGGTTTTCTCCGACCTTCCACTCTGGAGCCTTGTTTCTTACAGTAACAGGACTAATAAGCTTTTCTTTGAAAGGATAAAGAATACTATTTTCTTCGCAATAAATCTCAAACCAATCAAAAAATTTGATTTGGATCTTGTTTTTTATGCAAAATTGATAGTATCTCTCTTGAATACTGTCTTTTTCTTGTAAAAAATGCTCAAAAAATCAAAATTTTTTAGAATGGTTTTTCTTTGAATAGAAATCTTCATGTAAAAGCTTTTTATTGATTTGAAAATCTATTGAAATCATGTTGATTTCTGCTTCTAGATTTTGTGTTATTGGAGATGGTGATGGTGAAGAGAGGGTGGTATATATATATATATATATATATATATATATATATATATATATATATATATATATATATATATATATATATATATATATATATATATATTATCAACCATTCCCGCCTCATTTTGATGTGCGATTCGATTCATTCATGTACCCCCGTACTTTAGAGTGGTGCCATCCTAGAAGCTTGCCAGAAGCCGCTCCTTGTCCAAGCATCTTATCCTTGCCCTGGCATCCACTTCCGGTCCTCGTCAGACCGCTTCTCTAGATAAGGCTGTCGCAGTTTTAATTATAGTTAGACCCAAATCTAATAAAGTTAACCCAATTTTATAACCTAAACTTTAAAATATTAAAATACAATTTTATAAAAGATATTTTATACCATTAAATATTAAAATAAATAAATTGAGATTTTCACCATTGCTTATAGCTCTTAATTGCAAATCAATTACTAAGTCCATGATTCAGTCAATAACCTTTTATCATTCACAAGACAACGTGTAATCTAAACAAGGTCAGGCTTTGTCACTTGTGTGGCATGCACATCTCTCACCTTCACCACTGTATTTTTGCATTGCCATCCGTAGCCCAATTGCCCATCTCCTCCTCTCACCCCTACAACTTGCCACAGTCCTTGTCTCTCCCCTCTGCATTCTTTCTCAAACTTTTCACTTTACATAAACAATTACAACAACATATATACCGGAGAAAAAAAATATATATATATATATATATATATATTTATTTATTTCTTTATTTTTTGGGCTAGCCACAGAAGTTTCCAGTCCGTATGGCTAGCACTCTATTATTACTGGTGCTACTTGTATCTGTGATTGGTCATCTCTGCATTTGGTGGAAAGTTCTAACAAGATTTTGATATCATATATGGGGAAATGGAAATGCCAAGATTCTCAACAATGGGGAGTCAATTACACTGTCCCTTGACAGGATTTCTGGGTCAGGTTTTCAGTCTAAAAACGAATATCTATTTGGGGAGATCAATATACAACTGAAGCTTGTTCCTGGCAACTCTGCTGGCACTGTCACTTCCTACTACGTAAATATACACACACACATTATGTTGTGCTTGATTGCTATTAATTGTTACTATTGCTTTGTGACTGCGTGGTAATATTTTTATGACTGTGAGATGCTTTTGTCTTGTGTTGTGTGTTCGTAGCTGCCCTCAAAGGGGCCTTAGTGGCATGAGATAGATTTGAATTCTTGAGAAATTTGAGTGGCGATAGATTTTGAATTCTTGAAAAATTTGAGTGGCAATCCTTACGTTGTCCACACTAATGTCATTGCTCAAGGCAAAGGTGACAGAGAGCAACAACAGTTTTATTTTTGGTTCGAGTGAATTCTGAATTTCCATAACTATTTCGTTCTCTGAAATTCCCTCCTTTCACTAGTGCTTAAGTATTAAGCCTCAAATTGGTCCATTTTAATTTCTTTAAAATGTAAGATACTATAAAAGAATTTATTAATCATCCAATTTCGTAAAATTTCTAAAACTTTCCAATTTTTTTGAATATATTCAAAAATTATATATTCGAATTTAATGTTATGCATATCCTTCTTAAAATCAAAAAAATAATAGTCGAATTCAAAAAGATAAAAGATAAAAGATAAAAGATAAATGTAGTAAGCTTTTAAATTTGTTATAAAATAAAAATATATATAAATTTTTAGAATAATTCATATTTATAATTAACAAAAATTACTATATATATATTTTATGATAAAAAATATAATAGCTTCCAACTTTTTTCAATTAGAGATTGAAGTTTTTTATTTAATTTTCACTAGAATGAATAGATGACTCATTAGAACATAACAGTCATGGTGTAGATACAAGTGTAAGGGAATTTCGAGCTATCAATGAAGATCGGGGCAAGAATGATGGTGAAGCACTTAGTGAATATATACATATTTATTAATTTTGAATAAATGAGTATATATCAATTATCCAATATTAAAGCGTAAAAATATTCATAATATGTGTTACTCTTCTATTAATTATGGTATATACATCAAATTTAGATAAAAATTATACAGTTAGAATTCAGTGAAATAATGGTTAAAAGTTTGAATTTAGGCCAAAATTAAAAGTTAAAATTTGAACTTATGGTGACAAGAAATATTAATTTTAAGGAACAGAATTATTAAGATTTTAAAGGAAGAAATTATAGTTATTATTATATTTGTATAGAAACTTTTGTTGAGATGTGATAGAAATCCCGTAATGGATCATTGATTTAGTTTTTTTAATAGTTAATTTTACTAAATTTAATTAAATCTCTAAAAAGAACTTCAATTATACTGAGCTAAAAGTTAGTAGTAAATGAACAAACTCAATTTTATAATTGGCACAGCCAATTAATTCTCCATCTTTTAATAATAATAAAAAATAATCTTAACATGCTATTAAATAACATGACGTAGCTAAGTTTGGTGGGTATATAATTTATATAAAAGGTCAATAAGGTAATACAAATCTTAATTAAATATCTTTTAAAATAAAAAGGAATTCTGAGGCTACTGATTCCTTTTACACACTTGATGTCGTTTTGGTTCCTAAATGAATAATATGATAGAATCAGATCCAAGAATTGATTCATGTTCACACACTTCATGAAATATATTAGCAGTCAAAGATCATAAGACATGAGACATGCCACAGTGGGATTTAATTGTTGATATTTAGGAATTTGTATCTCTCCCACATTGCTAAGTTATTAATTTTAAGGAGTATTTCTCCCACATTGCTAAATTAACAATCTTGAGGTACCTTCCAAACCTATATAATAGAGGCCTCACTTTGTTATTTATTCATTCTAAAAAATAAGAGAAAAATATTAGAGAGTTAAGCAATTATTTTTCTCCTATTATAAAGAGAAAATTTTAATATTTTCTCCTTTAATAATAGAGAGATTGTAACTCCTATTATTTTCTTATAGTGAAATTCTTCTATCCTTGCCCGTGGTTTTTACCCTAATTTACTTAGAGATTTTTCACATAAATCTGTGTTTTCTATTGTGTATTTTATTTTTCTTTACCCTTATTTTCTCAAATTATTAGCTATGATTTTACTCTATCAAGTTCATATTTTTCTACAATTGGTATCAGAGCTTGGTTGGCAAGAAATTTCTTAAAATTCTATGGTTACAACTCAGTCTGATCTTTCACATCAGAAAAGGGTTTTGAGGTTTCTTTAGTGCAAAAGAGCTTGTGTGGAGTATTAAGAACACTTACAATTTAGGGAAGGTTCTGTCTAAGGAGATTGGTACTTAAGAGGTTCGCTTGTGACCCTCCAGTCTTTCCTGGGAACTTACCTAGTGAATTGTGTTCATTACTGCGGTTCATTTTACAAGCTAAAAGGCACTGTTTGTGATAGAAGCAATGGCGGAAAAATTTAAGATTGAAAAGTTCAACGGGAGTAATTTCTCATTGTAGAAATTAAAGATAAAGGCTGTATTGAAAAAAGACAATTGTCTTGCGGCTATCAGTGAAAGACTGACAACACTCACAGATGATAATAAGTGGAACGAGATGGATGGGAATGCTATTGCAAACCTTCATCTCGCACTTGCAGATGAGATCTTATCCGATTATAGAAGAAAAGAAAAGACAAAGGAGATTTGGCACCACCTCACTAGGCGTACAATGCCAAGTCATTACACAACAAAATTTTCCTTAAGAGGAAACTTTACACCTTAAGAATGTCAGAATCTACTTCAGTGACATAGCACTTTAATGTCTTGAATACTCTATTTTCTCAGCTCACATCTTTGGGCTATAAAATAGAGTCAAAACGTCGCAGAACTTCTACTCCAAAGTCTACGATTCATATGATCAACTCATCATCGGTTTGATAAATAATGTTATTCACGAAATTCTAGTATTTGATGATATAGCAGCCGCTATTCTTGAAGAAGAAAATCGGTAAAGGAACAAGGAAGACAAGCAGGCAGGTCACAACAGGTGGAAGCCTTGATGGTGATGAGAGGGAGATCAACAGAACGTGGCCCAAATGGGAGTCACAATCATGGTAGATCAAAATAAAAAAGTAAAAAGAATTATAAATGCTACCATTGTGGTAAGAAAGGTCACCTGAAGAAGGATTGTTGGAGTCTGAAGAATTCCAATCCTCAAGGGAATGTGGCATGCACTTCGGATGATGGAAATGTATTGTGCTGTGAAGCAACAATATCAATTGAGAGCAGGAAGAGATTTGCTGATGTATGGCTTCTTGATTCAGGAGCAACTTATCACATGACCTCTCGAAGAGAGTTGTTTCATAATTATGAACCTATCTTAGGAGGATCTGTGTATAGTTATGAAGATAATGCCTTAAAGATCATAGGCATTGGAACCATCAGGTTGAAGATGCCGTAGTGCAGTCCGCTATTCAAGGAGTGCGACATGTGGAAGGTCTGAAGAAGAATTTATTATCTCTGGGACAGCTGGATGATCTTAATTGCATCATCAAAGTTCAGAAAGGAATCATGAAGATTAGTCGAGGAGCGCTTGTAATTATGAAAGGAAAAAAAGTTGCTGCTAATTTGTATATGCTTTTAGGAGAGACCGTGCATGAAGCAGAAGCATCTGTTGCTTCAAGTAGTTCGAGCGAGAGATCTGCAATGGTATGACATCAGAAGCTTGGACATATGTCTGAATAAGGCATGAAGGTTCTTGCTGAGAAAAATCTACTTCCTGGTCTCACAAAGGTGTCATTACCCTTTTGTGAGCATTGCATAACAAGCAAGCAGCATCGACTACAGTTCAATGCATCCAATTCCAGAAGCAAGGATATTCAAGAATTAGTTCAATCTAATGTATGGCAAGCACCAGTTTCATCACTAGGAGGAGCTAAGTACTTTTTGTCCTTCATCGATGATTACTCCAGGAGATGTTGGGTGTATCAAGAGCAAGGGAGATGTATTTGCAGTTTTCAAAACTTACAAAGCGCGGGTTGAACTTGATTCAGGTAATAAGATCAAGTGTTTGAGGACAGATAATGGAGGAGAATACACAGGTAATGAATTTGATAGCTTTTGCAAGCAAGAAAGCATCGAAGGCGATTCACTACTGACATACACTCCTCGATAAAATGGAGTGGCGAGCGGATGAACATAACTTTGTTAGAAAGAACTAGAGCAATGTTGGGAGCTGCAGGCCTGAATAAGGCATTATGGGCTGAGGCAGTTAACACCGCCTGTTATGTGATTAACCGATCCCCATCTATAGCAATTGATCAAAAGACACCGATGGAGATGTGGACTGGGAAGTCAGTTGATTATTCAAACTTCCATATATTTGGAAGTCATGTGTATGTGATGTATAATACCCAAGAAACTACAAAGCTGGATCCAAAATCCAGGAAATATTTATTCTTGGGATATGCTGATGGTGTGAAGGGGTATCGCTTGTGGGATCCTACTGCCCACAAGGTTATAATCAGCAGGGATGTAATATTCTTAGAAGATAAATTGAAGGGAGAAGATGATAGTGATGTGCGTAAAATACACACATCTAAACTCACCTTATGCGTCTGTTTGTGTGCACTAGGTTCAAAAGAAGTCAAAGAATGATAAAGGGAAGAATTGGAGCATAATTGGACGTCGAAGCTGTCGAAACAAGCTAAGTACGAGCATGAGAAAGTTGAACAGGGCCGTGTTGGTTTCAACACTGGCCGTGTTCCCAACACAGGCACCAACACGGCCGTATCAAACATCAAAGAAGAAGAAGTTTTTAGAAACACGGCCCCAGAGAGTATACAGTGGAACACCAAGCGTGTTCCCAACACGAGGGCTGCCGTGTTGCGGCGACGAGGAATTAATTAAAAGAATGAAGAGAAAAAAAGAAGTGGGGAGAGCGTCCCAAACCCTAACTTTTCTCTCCCTAAGGGTTTCCTGAGCTGAAACCAAGGGAAAATGAGACTTGGATCAAGGTTTCAATCGGATTCCCTTCAAAGATCGAAGATTGGGCGAGGTTCGTCGATTGATTCTCAAATCGAGCAAGAGGAATAAGAATCGATTCAATTGGAGCAAAATGATTTGGGGCTGTTTACTCTCATCCAAGGGTGTAATCGGGTTTTCTCTACCTTTGCCTATTATTGTAATTGAATTCTTGTGTATTTTGATAATGAACATGATTTGCTAGATTGATTAAATCCATTGGGATTTTTTTACTATATTGGCTTGATATTATATTCTTGGATTGTTTGGGTTAGTTTTGTATTCTTCTTGCTTTCAGTATTAATAAGATAATCATTATTCATGAGACGTTGTGAATTGTATGTTTAGATTGCTTTGTGTGATTGAGAAGTCCATTTGGCATTTGGAATTTTGAATAGCAAGGCGGTTAATAATCGCTTAGAGATAAGGATAATTAACTAGCCGGATTAAGAATTAACAAAGCTTAATAGAGGCGGATTAAAGCTTAATGCTAATTTAAGAATCAATCATTAGGAAGAGATTCCAACTTTAGGTTATTAGATTTAGGAATTCGGTTATCTCGAGAGAAAGCAATTCGGTTAAGAAATTCATCCACGGGTAGTATAATTAGATTCAACAATCTTTTATATTTTGTTTGATTGCCAGCTAGTTTAGGTTCCCTTTGGGTTTGCTCTCTTGCCTTAGTTATTTTAGTTATCAATTACTCTTGCATCTCCCTTAGAACTTAGATTATAGCTATTAGTTAATTTAGAAAGTATTCATCACTCATTTTAGGTTAATATAACAAAGAACAAAGGGAGTAACTCTAGGCTTTCACTTTCCGAGGAATCGACCTTGATACTGCGCCATTAGTGCTAGGCGCATCGATAGGTACAACGCCTTAGATTACAACTATCGGGTGGAAGAAAGTGTCTGGGAAGAAGATTCTTACAGGCGGCACGAACACGAAGAGGAAGAACCAGTCGAGTTTGAAGAGCCAGCTGAGTCTGAAGAGTCACAACTTGGAAAGGGAAAACGTATAAAATTTACACCAACCTGGCAGAAAGATTATGATATAGGCAGCAATGGCGTATACTGTCTTCTAACTAAGGAAGGGGAGCCATCAACTCTCCAAGAAGTAATGAGCAGTTCAGATGCATCTCAGTGGATGACAGCAATGCAAGAAGAGATGGAAGCTCTGCATAAGAACAAGACTTAGGAGCTTGTGCCACTTCCACAAGGAAGAAAGGCCATTGGCAATAAATGGGTCTTTAAGATCAAAAGAAATAGTGATGATCAAGTGGAGGCGGTTTACGTGCAAGAATGGTGGTGAAAGGATATGCTCGGAAGGAAGGGATTGACTTCAGCGAAATATTTTTCCCTATGGTTCCGATTAACAGCTATTCGAGTAGTCTTGGCGATGTATGCTACATTTGACTTACATCTAGAGCGACTAGATGTGAAAACGACTTTCTTCATGGAGATCTTGAGGATGAAATTTATATGCTCCGGCCCGGGAAGGTTTTGAAGAAAAGGAAAGCGGAACTTGGTTTGTAGGTTGAACAAATCTCTATCGGTCTAAAGCGGGCATGAGGTGTTGGTATAAGAGATTTGATTCCTTCATCATGAGCCTTGGATACAACGGACTTAATGCGAGACCCTTGTGCATTTTCAAAGGTTTGGTAAAAGTGATTTTATTATCTTCTTTGTTGTATGTTGACATGTTGGTAGTAGGCCCGACAAAGATCATATTGAAGAACTAAAGGCACAATTGGCTAGAGAATTTGAAATGAAGGACTTGGGACCTGACAAACAAGATTCTAGGGATGCAAATTCACCAAGACAAAAACAATAGGAAGATTTGGCTTTCTCAGAAAAATTATTTGAAGAAGGTCTTGCGACGCTTCAATATGCAAGATTGTAAGTCAATTTCTACCCCACTTCTTGTTAGTTTCAAATTATCCTCCAGTATGAGTCCTAGCAGTGAAGAAGGAAGGATGGAAATGTCTCGAGTACCGTATGCATCAGTAGTGGGGAGTTTAACGTTCGCGATGATTTGTACACGACCAGACATTGCACATGCGATTGGGAGTAGTAAGTCGGTACATGGCGAATCTGGCGGGAAACCTTTGGAATCTTTGTAAAGAGGATCCTAAGATATGTTAGGGGAACCTCAGATGTTGCATTGTGTTATGGAGGATCAGAATTTATTATCAGAGGATATGTTGACTCAGATTATGCAGGTGATCTTGATAAAAGCAAATCTACTACAGGGTATGTGTTCACACTTACTGGCAGAGCTGTGAGCTGGGTATCAAAACTGTAGTCAGTTGTGGCGACAGCAACAACAGAAGCAGAATATGTAGCAGCTACACAAGTTAGTAAGGAAGCAATATGGTTGTAATTGATGATGAAGGAACTTGGGCACGAACAAGAGCATATTCCTCTGTTCTGTGACAGTCAGAGTGCCTTGCATATCGCAAGGAATCCAGCTTTTCATTCAAAGTCAAAGCACATATGAGTCCAGTATCACTTCGTTCGTGAAAGAGTGGAAGAGAACCTTTATGGATATGCAGAAAATTCATACTAAAGACAACCTAGCAGATTTTTTGACGAAGGCAGTTAACGCTGATAAATTTATTTGGTGTCAATCCTCTAGTGGCCTGACAAAAGCATAAGCAGCATGAAAAGGCAAGGAAGAAAGAACGGTGTGAATATCTGACTAATCCTCAATCAAATCTTCAAGTGGGAGATTGTTGATATTTAGGGATTTGTATCTCTCCCACATTGCTAAGTTATTAATTTTGAGGAGTATTTCTCTCACATTGCTAAGTTAACAATCTTGAGGTATCCTCCAAGCCTATATAATAGAAGCCTCACTTTGTTATTTATTCATTCCAAAAAATAAGAGAAAATATTAGAGAGTTAAGCAATTATTTTTCTCCTATTATAAAGAGAGAATTTTAATATTTTCTACTTTAATAATAGAGAGATTGTAACTCCTCTTATTTTCTTATAGTGAAATTCTTCTATCCTTGCCGTGGTTTTTACCCTAATTTGTTTAGGGATTTTTCACGTAAATCTGTATATTCTATTGTGTATTTTATTTTTTATCTTTATTTTCTCAAATTATTAGCTGTGATTTTGCTCTATCAGGTTCATATTTTTCTACACTAATTATATATACATTCGTGTGGATTTATTTTAGAGTTTATTTTAGTAACTTCCTTTCTTGATACCACTAAAATAACACAAGTTTAATCGATTAAAAAAAGTTAGTTAGTACCATTCTTGTTAAAAAAATAACAATACCATTACAGTTAAAAGATTAGTTCTTAAATTAAATTTTTACACTCTATATATATATTGCATAGTTAAATGATAAATAGAATACCAACTATAGTACAATTCTTGTTAAAAACAAAATAATATTAGCTACTGGTCATCGCCTTCGTAAGTTATTGTCTCACTGACTAGCTAATCAAACGTAAAATCAGGTGGATTCATCCTTTTACTCCTCAGCCTATAGGATAATAGCAACCGTTTCTATTTGTTATTCCCATCCTGTATATTAATTGGTCATTAGCATTTTTATATTTTATTAATAGATTTATGATTTAACTAATACTTTAAGTATTATTAATTAAAATAAAATAAAATAAAATTATAATATCTTTATTGTTTATTATTAATCAAATTTTAAATAATAAATCTCAAAAGATTATTGTTGCTAAAAATAAAAATATAAAGATTTATTGTCAAAAAAATAAAAATATAAAGATTTATTGTTAAAAAAATAAAAATAAAGGTAAATGTTTAAAAACATTAATAAAAAAGCTCAAAATATTATTCACACTCATTAACGAAGCGTGTGACATATGCACTAACTTGCTGTTAAAAAAATATTTAATATCAATAAAATTAAAATATAAAAAATCAATGTGGATAAAGAAAAGTACAAGGGTGAATTGTCGAAAACAATAAAAATACTAGGGCCAATTATGCATTTATCCAATTAAAAACAAAGAGAGGTTAGTCTTCTTTATTCTGTTCTGATATTGGAAGGATATTCTTTCCATACGAAATCATCATTCTCACAATCCGGCCTCCCTAGACTTTTACTTTCTAGTAAAATTTGGGCAAAGAAGGCCGTCAAATGGTTGAACTGATGATGGTAGCAAGAGAAGACTAAGGCTTGAATCTTTACGTTGTTGATTCATTAAATTTAGGTTGTTTCTAGCAAAACAAAAGGTGAAGAGAGCTGGCGATGTGAGGAAGACCTTATAGCTAGAGTTTGGGAGACTAAGATGGCAGGAGGAGAAAGAAAAGACAAGATAGAAAAAATGGTAGCGGAGAGAAAGTCATGATGAGGAGAAAAGAGTTGTATATAAAGGTCAAAATAAATTTTCTACGTAGAGTAAAAATTAGTTTTAAATATTTTATAAATACCTAACATATCCCATGTTTTAGCAAATATTTACCTTTTGTCATTATACATTTTCTGAGTTGCATTTTATTTCATTTTGAAAAATTTCAAATATCTAAAATATATTATTATTTGGCCAACGTATATCTTTTATTGTTCAATTTCTTTTTTTTGAAATTTGTAGTCTGCTTTATTTGAAAAAAGTTGAAAGCTTTATTTTATTTGAAAAAGGTTGAGATATCTAACATATACTTAATGTATTACTATTTATTGTTAAACATATATTTTTTGTGGCTATTTTTGGTTTTTAAATATTTCACATTTCTTTTGTCTTTTTAAAATACTTACAAATACTGTAAATATTAACTAAATTATTCATTTAAAGTTTAATATTGAAAGAAGTTGGTGTTTATATTACTAGTATTTAAACATAAACATAATTAAAAATCGACATATAATTTATTTATTATTCTTCAATATAAATTGATATTTTACAATTATCTATAATATTTAAAATTAATAATAAATTAAATATTTTTAATACTTTTCTTAGTTTTTATATTTTAAGATTTTATTATACAATAATATAAAATTATCAATACATTAATATAAAAATTATAAAATTATATATAAAATAAGTGCACATGTCAAAATAAAATTTTATATGTCAAAAATAGTAACACATGATAAAAACCTTTTATGTATCGGAATTTAATATATAGATATTTATATTATATATGTAAAAGAATAAAAAAATAACATAATTATTAACACATTTGTTTATTTTTTTAATAGTCATGCTCAGGAGAAATTAAAAATCGATATACTTTTGATAAATGATAAAATAAATTATTTATTAAAACTAATATAATATAATTTTAGAAAGTGTTTATATATTAAAAGATTATATTGATACTGAAGAAACTATTCTTTTACACATTTGACAAATTAAGAACTTCATCCACATATAATTGAGAATTCAATAACCAAAAGTGTTACATTTTATGGATATTAATATTTATTATCAATATGCATAAATATTCATTATTTATTATAGCGATATTCATTTTTATTCTGTCAACTTTTAGATGTTCATTATTTTGGTGAAGGATGTTCATCATATATGATATGCATATTCATTATTTTTATAAATTTAGTGGTTTTAACTTTATATATATTTTTCGTATCACTATAAAATATTGTTCTCAGATAAAAATAATATTGATTCTTTATGAAAGTTAAATTCACTGTTTTTATGATGCATATTGAAATATTTTTGTAATTGACATAAACAATTATCATTTATAGGTTTAGTAGTCATTAGTTTGTTAAAGACATAACATGAGCTGTCATTCACAGTTAGTAAACAAAAACATCAAGTTAAAGTTATACTACAAATATTTATATTGTGGTATAAATTTTTTTTCAATAAAATAAAAGTAAACAATGAATATTTAATGTTAAAACCATGAACAATCAATGTATGTTCAATGATCAAAAAGTAGTAAATATTTAGCATAAATTTAATAAACATAAATTATTAAAAAATGCGAGTCAATATTTTTGACACACATGTGTTACCTGAGTCGAACCACAATACATTATAGTTTGAGGACCAGGATATAAGGACCCCTCTTTCACTCATTTAACTTCCACTTTAATTAAATTAAGAATTTTAATTTCAAGTTAGTTGGGTTCTACACTCTCTTACGTTGAATTCCCACATTACTAAAGAATACGAAATATAAACAATTGATGTGTCTTTTTTAGTACTCGCAAGTGCACGAACCGTTCCTATAGTAAGGGTAAGTTCACTACGAGGTCGATCTCTCAAGGAACTATGAGGCCACTTATTATAAAGACTAATTATCAATACAAAACAATAAAAGTAAATCTAAACACTCTAAATCGTATGTTTGAGAGGATAATGGTCATAAAGTAAAGTAACTAAACAATAAATAAATATGCAATGCAAATGCAAATGCTTATGATCTAAAACTATATGCTAAAAATAGTATTTAATCTAGCCATTTACTTAGTAATCTCCTTGTTTTATTTTAAGCCTAGATCTAATGAATGAGATGGTGATGTACCTTTTCCCTAAATCACTCAAGCTAATGATGCAACTTAGGTTTCTTATACTAACATAGATTAAAGTAAAGATGATGTTTCTAATACTTTTAAACCTAAAGATTTTCATAACAATTACTATTGCTAAATTAATATGATGGTTAACTAACAATAATAACTGAAACTAATAAAGATATGAAGGTAAAGAAATCATTCATTAAATAAATAAATAACAAGGTTCATACAAAAGTAGAAAGACTAAACACTTATGAAAACTAGCCTAACATATTTAACCTAATGATCATGGTATTAAATAGAAAGATAAAAAATAAGAAAGTAAAAAGCTCCCTCAAGATCCAGAATTTCTTCAAGTAGGAAGAAAATTGGTCCTCAGTCTCCACTTCTTGAAAAACTCCTTAGATCCTAAAAGAACAATGAAAACTAAAACTAAAGTATTTATGAAGAACTGTAGAGAATTATGGAGAGAATAATGGTGGCAGGTGTAGAGAGCAGGTAGGAGAAAACTCCCTCCTCCTTCCTTCTTCCTTTTCTTTCTCTTTAGGGTTTTGCAGAGATTTATATACAGGAGAGTCCTCCTCTAAATAAATCTCTCTAGAGATGAGTATACTAATATAAATCTATCTAATAGATAAGACTTTAAGTATCTTGATCTCCACCAAATACTATCCCATAAATAACTCTTAATATAAATCCTAATAATTATACAAAATGATTAAAATATCCTTTGAGCCTTATAATTAGCAGTCCATGCGTCTTAATCTTGGGCCTTGACATGAATATGTCCCATTAAGCTTCTTTTAGCTCCATATTTTTCTCTTTTTGCTAATATTCCTAAAAATACACAATTAAGCTTAAGTGAGGTAAAAACACATATTTTCACCATTTTATATATAAAAATATATCATTAAAACTTTAAAATACCCTTAAATATCTATACATAATTTGGACCGATCAACAATTCACAAGAGTGAACTAAGGATTTCAATTTTAAGTGAAAATAAAGCATTAAAGTCAAATTCCAATTGTACATGAGGGGAGTATTAGAGATCTTACATTATTAAAGAATAAGAAATTTAAACAATTTATAACAGTAAAGGTTGTTTAATATATCGTTCAAGAATAAGAAATACGATGAATTTATAAGAGTAAAGGTCTAACCAACTAAGTGGCTAGTTCTAGTCATTCTGGTATTGATTGGATTCAAACTCAATTTTATTAATTGGACTCTATACTTTCTCACTCATTTACTCCTACCTTAATCAAATTAATTTCTAATATAATGTATTCTTATATAAGTATAAAAAGATGAATTAGAGTTCAAAAACATAAAAGAATTATTTTTGTTTTATTATTATATTAATTTTTATATAAAAGATATATTAATATTTACAAATGTATTTAAATGTAACAAAAGTTATTCAAAATTATAAGTAAATTATTTTATTAAAAGTAGTAAAATAGAGAATGGGGACATCGCACGAGAAGAAGCGTAAAGGGAAATCTTCCAAATGTGTCTCCATCTTTATCCTACGAACTCCATTGCTATTTCGCCTTTTGAAGCGGTCCTACAAGGGGAGATTATACGGGGACCCGAATTGCATTGTGTACTCGTGTCCAAAGCAACTTCTTTATTTTATTCAAATGATGGGGCGGAATTTAAATGGCACGTGTGAGAGGATTTCTTTTCCAAAATAACGTCCCATTCTGTTTTTGCCATTTATAACAGAATAGTGATTTTTTTTTGTTTGATGCTATTTTGTCTTCTTTATTCTCTATTTTCTATCATTCAAACTTTCGAATCGATTCTTTTCTTTAGCTTTTGTTCTCTGGTTCATAATTATGTTAATTCGTTCTTTTCTTTCTTTTTTTGTTCATTATAACACAATTTCGTTCTTCATTCCTTTGCTTCTTTCTTCTTTTCTTCTCATTGATAGATATTTATGATATGAAATTCTTTATTCTTTCATTTTTTGTGATAGAATTTGATTGATAGAGAATTTAATGGATGAAATCTGAAAATTTTGAATCAATAAAATAATTGTGCAGCTGAATGTTCAACTGCTAAAAGAATATTATGATTATTGTCTAGAAACTACAGGTTTATAATGCTCATACTTCTAGTTTCATTATCGAAAAGGAACAGGTTCATTATGTATAGGATTGAGGTTCATTATTATAGGTTCATTATGTTTATACTATAGGTTCATTATGTTTGCACTATAAGTTTATTACATATGAAATACATGTTTATTATTTACAATATTTAGATTCATTATGTTTATAGTACATGATTATTATTGAAATAAAATAGGTCTATTATGTATTAAATTGAGTTTCAATATATTTTCTATTCTTACAGTTGATAATAGTAACAATGCAGCTGTTGAGGATTTATCTGGACTATCTGTCAAATTTGTTGGTGAAGCTTATAATTTATACAATGAGTATGCATTCAGAGTAGGTTCAGTATTAGAAAGAGTAAACAAAGATCTAGAGCGGATGACAAAAGAATATCAATGAAAGATTTTGTTCCTCAGAAATTTTGGAGAAAAGAAAATAAAAAAAGAAGTATTATTTGAAACTTGATATTCGATCACGGTTGTAAAGCTTCTATTTAGTTTGATATTGATGAAGAATGAGTTTGGACTATAAAAAATATGGAAAAGAACATTAATTATGAGTTATGTCCATCAGAGTAAAACTTATTTGCTTACGTTCACGTAGAGGAGTTACAAAAAAACCAGTTGAGTTATTTTAAGCATTTAAAGAAAAGTGGAGTTGTTGTTGTTGATGGTATTAGGTTGCTAAAAAAATCAATCTGGAGGATCACCATTTATTAGTTTTACAGTTAAAGATGCTTATACTAATTTAGCATTACAAAACATGAAGAAATTGGATGGCACCAATTCGAATGCTTTGATTGAGATATTTAGAAAAGAGCGGTTAAATGAAAGGATTTTTTCTTTGATTTTGAGATTGATGTTGATACAAGATTTTTATATTTTTATTTTGAAGAGATGCTTAGGTAGGATAAGATTATGAGATGTTTGGAGATTTGTTAGTCCATGATACCATTTATTGCACTAATAGATATAATATTATTTGGGGACTATTTGTTGGTATAAATCATCATTGCATCAATGTGATGTTTGGTTGTGGTTTTCTATTAAATAATAGAATTGAGTCCTTTGTATAGTTGTTTAGTACCTTTTTAAGATCTACGGGAGGTAAACATCTATAAAAAATAATGACAGATCAATCTGTTATTATGGCTGCTGCAATTTTTATGGTGTTCCCAAACTCACATCATAGAGTTTATATTTGGCACATAGGAGAGAACTCAAAGAAGAACATCAAGCGCTTAAAAAGTCAAAAAATTTTTGTAGAATTATTCAATTATGTTATGAAGTATGTTGATACAGAGGCATAGTTTGCATTTTATTGGATTAGTTATTTCAAATGAACCTGACTTTTTTACTAATTATTTTAATAAACTGTAATTATTTTCTCATGAACTTGCGGTTATATTTCTTTGAACACGAAGTTATATTCCAATATACCTCTGGTTAAGTTCTAATAAACCTGCATTTATATTCAAAAGAATGAACTGCGGTTATATTTTAATGAACTTTGATGTTATATTCCAATACACAAGCATTTACATTCCAATGAGCCTCAGTTATATTATAATGAACTTGAAGTTATATTACAATATAAGCTGCGATTTATATTCAATAAACGCAATTATGTTCTAATGAATCTTGATTTATATTTGGTGAACCCACACTTATATTTTAATATACCTATGTGTTTTCTTCAGGTTAGTAACAGAATATTATTGTCACAATAATTCTTGGATACAAAAGTTATACAAGTCTAGAGTGAAGTGATGTCCTGCTTTTAATAAAGACTTTTTTCTAGTAGTATTTTATCATTATAAAGGAGTGAGACTATTAATTTTTTTGTGTCTAAGAGGTTGTTTAAGACTGCTATACTTTATGATTTTTATCATTGTTACACTTATTTCTTTTTCCATTCTTGAACGTACCAGACTTTTTACAGTGTAATGACACCAATTGAACTCATAATTTCATTGAAATTGATTAGAGAAAGTAGAATCTTATAGTTGCATTTTCTACTCTTGTGGCCCTTCAACATAGTAGAGACAATAAAAATAGTGGACTCTCTCTTGAATTCATCATCATGATCTCCTTTGTTCACTATTTCATCAGCCATACTTCTTGTTATAGGACTACTAGAAGTTCTGACTCATCTTTTCCTCTAATCTTTCAAACAGCTGATTATATTCATACGTTGTCATTGTCCCTTTAGTTTCTACAATGACTTTAGGACCACGAGGAATAGCTAATATAGAAGCTGCATCCCTCTTAAGTCGGCTTAAGTTCTTCTTTCTCTAAAACTAAAGCACACCTACAAAAATCAAAATTCTCTATAATGTATCTACTTAACTGTCCATGACATTCACATAACATTAATTTTAAAAGGCTGCCAAAGCCAATGTCTTCAACTGCTTAACGTTGCTCCGGTGACAGTCTCTTGATCATGTTGGACAAACCAGATGAAGACATCTTAGTAGGTATGACATATCTAACCTCCTTTTCTTTATGTTTTATAGGTTGTGATTTAGATGTCTCCTTTAGTAATTGTTCTTGAGTAGAATCGGTGTCTTCATGTGATTCTTACGCAGCCACTTCTTCCCTTTGTCAATTATTGAGCGTGTTTTGTATCTCTTGTTTTGCCCTTGAGTTTGTTGAGTTGTAGTAACTTCTTTTCTTTTCTTAACATTTTTACTCACATCAGTAGCAACAACTTGCTTTAATTTCTTTTGTTAAGCATGTCCATTTTCGTTTCCAACACTATCAGTAGTTTTGTTTTTCATAACATTAGTCAGAGGTACATCCCAATCTATGCTATCATTATTAGATTCCTTAGTTATGGTCCTCTTTTATGCCCTTGTGGATTCTTCTTACTGAACTTTTTTCTCTAAGATATTTTTCTACCCATTTTATCCTGCAAAATAATAATTACTAGAAATAAGAGCTAATAATTCATTAAATAGATTTTATTAATAATGAACCTTATATGATTAACAGATGAATCTGTAAGTTTTAACTAATGAACATGCTATATGTGCATAAAAATAAATATGTATTCATAGGCTATAATAGACTGGTTCATTATCTTTAAATAACAAGTTCATCATAATATAACATTAGGTTCATCAAATATTTTATCATGTTGAAACAACATATTCATTATTCATAGATTACAATGTACATGTTTATTATTTTCAAACTGCAAGTTTATCAAATTATCACTTAAGGTTCATCAAATGTTTTATATATATCGAAACAACAGATTTATTATTCATAAGTTATAATTAACATGCTTATTATCTTCAAACTACAGGTCCATCAAAGTATCATTTGAAGTTCATCAAATATTTTATACATATTAAAATAACAGATCATTATTCATAGGTTATCATGGATATGTTTATTATATTCAAATAATAAGTTCATCACTAGTATAATATTAGATTAATAAAATATTTTATATGTATTGAAGCGACATATCCATTATACATAGGTAATATAAGTTAAAATCATATCCTATTGGTATCTTATAGGTATACTTTTAGTATTTTTTTAGGACGAAATTAAAAAAGTAAATTCATAATAATACAAATTAAAAAAAAATTCAGCATCTTTTAGCTATACTTTTAATATTTTTTCTAGCGAAATTATAAAAAAATAAAATGATATAAAATAAAAATTGAATTCATAATAATACAGATTAAAAATAATATCATTCCGATTATCTTATAGGTTTACTTTTAGTATCTTTTATCTTTCGATATCTTGTAGGTATATTTTTAGTATCTTTTTTAACAAAATTCGGAAAAATATAAAATAAAAACTGAAGTAATAATAATGCAAAATTTTACAAAAAATCCTTGGATGTCTTATAAGTACACTTTTGGTAATTTTTCTTATAAAATTCCAAAAAAAATACCATATAGATTTTTTTTTAAAATATAAAAATTTATTTTTATATTTTTAATCATAAAACTTTTCTTTTTAAAATGTTGTGCATGACAAAATTCTTTTATAATATTCCATTGATTTTACTGTTTGTTTGTCACGTAATGTGACAATAAATATTTTTGCATAAATAGCTATGAGAACTATCGTGATTTGTACTAGTGGCTAGTTATTTAGTGCGGAGATTATTTTTTGAGTTCAAACCTTTATATATTTTTTATATCTAGTAATCTAAAATAATCTAAAGTGTGTTGGATATAATGTTAGCAAATAGTAAAATATGACCTCAAAATTTTTAAAGCGTATTGGGCATAATACTAACGGATGGTAAAACATTACTTTAAAAGTTTTAGCTTTAATCTTAGATGGGATCAAATTCGAAATCTTAGTTAAATTAAGAGATAAGAACTTTTAACAAATTAATGCATTAATCATATTTACTATAAAAGAAAAAGAATTGAATTCTGTAAACTATGCTTTTGAAAAGTTTATTTCTTTCTTTTAAAATTTCTAATCATACGACTTATCAGTAAAAGAGCGGTCGATATTATGCTTATTTCTAGCGTAGAAACAAAATAATTTAATTTCTTGCTCCTTGAAAATTCTCAATATGTACTAAAAGAAAATTGATATAACTTGTAAACACAATTACACGATAAAAAATGAATAAGGAATACGAGCTTCTAACAAGTGAAGTTTGAACTAGGACATGCTGCATTCTCGGCCGAGTCCTTGTGGGAACCTTTTAGTATCAGTGCGGTAATTATATATCATATAATTCTTACGCACCTATTGCAACTTATCTTGACTTATTGAATCAAGCTCCTTTGAAAGCCATGAATTTTTTAGTTGCGGATGATGATGAATTTCTACCACGAGAAGATGCTCCATTATACCGGATACAAGCATTGGCATTGAAGTTCCTATAGGAAGCGGTGAATGGAGCTTGACTCCAATCTGTCTTGACAAATCCACCTCTTGAGCCCGGTAATCAGCATTCCATAGACTAGAGTACATCCTCGTTGGTTGATTCTTTGGGAATGGAACACCAATGCTCTCCATGTTCTTGGACTCTCTAATAGGAGTCCCATCAGCGGAAAAACTGAAACGCGGATACAAAATAACTTCAATATACATTATGTAAATATGCTAAATGAGACTACAAGATTTTGGAATGTGGGTTTGCTTTAATTGCTTACATGATCTGTTGAGGATTTCAAAGAATGGAATAGGTGTGGAAATCTGCAGTTCGTCAAACCATAAATAGAATTGTTGCTCTTACGTTACCTTTGCCTTGGTTAAATACATTAGTATGAAGAATGTAAGGATCACCACTCGGATTTCCCAAGAACTCAAAGTCTATCTCATCCCATGTGGACCCTTTCGAGGATAGCGCAAATTCAAACATTTCATTAGTCAAATGAGCACAAACTTCTAAAGCTGAAGCCATACAGTGGCTGCATATATCGGGAGGAAGTTAAGAACTTACATAGTAGGCGGTGGCAGTGCAGTGAGTTGCTAGGGAAAGCTTGAGCTGCATATCAATCTTTCAAAAGATACTCATTCTTGACTGAAATCCAGGCCGGAAGCTTTGTCGAGGTTAAGGGTAAGAAGCTGGCCATTGTTGAGTATCTTAGCTCGACCATCTCCCAAGTGATATCAAAGTCTTGGTTGAAGTCACTAGCAAATGATACGAGCTAATTGTAAGAGAGATGATCAATGAGAGTGCTGAACCCCTCGTGCGAGCAAGAAAGAAGCCGTTGAGCTTATTACATCTTTGAAGGAGAAGTTATTTTCCTTTATATAGAAGTGAAGTGATGGATTGGCAAGGTTCTTAAGGTTTGTATTTATAATACAATTGTTCCTTAGAGGGATAAGAAATGAAACAAGGAAAGAGGGTAATTGCATAGGAAGGTTCTATGTCAGAAGATGTGACCAATTGGCTTTGATTATGAAAGTGGATTTAATCAATGGCGAACAACGGGATGCAACTATTAGGCGGAGTTTGAGTTTAGATCTATGATGAAAGAGAGAGGCCTGCAGTAGACCCAGCTTCTTTTCACCAAACATTGAGGTTGGTGTGTGGGTCTTTTACTTTGGCACTTTCTTTGCTTCATCTAAACCCACCACCACCCTCTCCTGTGGAGTCGGTGATACTTTCAGTACGTTATGTTCAATTTTACTAATCTAAGGTTTATGAGCGAAATATAGCCATAGGTTTTAGAATATTATAATAACTTGGTTGATTCGGGGAGTAGGGAAAAAAACAAAGCATATGTTGAACATGTAATATGAAATTTTTTTTCTTTTGCCTTTATTAATTAAATAAGAATAAATAAAAGTAAATAAAATTTATAAATAATATAATTAATTTAGAAAAATTTCAAAAAAATAATAAGTTCAAACTTAAAAAAATTTACTAAGAAATTAGCTAAAAATATTCATTCTAGTGAAAATTAAATAAGAGATTTCAATCTCTAATTGAAAAAGTTGGAAGCTATTATATTTTTAAATATAAAAAATATATATATATATAGTAATCTTTGTTAATTATAAATAAGAATTATTCTAAAAAATTATATATATTTTTATTTTATAACAAATTTAAAAACATACTACATTTATCTTTTAACTTTTTGAATTTGACTGAAATTTTAAAAACTTACGCATAACATTAAATTCGAATAAATAATTTTTGAATATATTCAAAATAAATTGGAAAGTTTTACATATTTTTTGAAATTGGATGATTGATAAAATCCTTTACAATATCTTACATTTAAATATTGAATTATTGATAAATATTTGAATATTTTATATTGAAAAATATTATTCACCGAAATTAAGTAAATTAAATGGACCGCAATTTAAGATTTAATACTTACAAAACAGTGAGGGAATTTCAGAGGATGGAATAGTTATGGAAATCTAGAATTGAGTCGAACTAAAGATGAAATTGTTGCACTCTGTTGCCTTGAACAATGACATCAGTGTGGACAGTGTAAGAATCGCCACTCAAATTTCCCAGGAGTTCAAAATCTATCTCATCCCATGAAGGCCCCTTTCAGGACAGCTACCAACGCATATAACAAGACACAAGCATCTCAGAGTCATAAAAATATTACCACGCAGTCACAAAGCAATAGTAATAATTAATAGCAATCAAGCACAACATATTGTGTGTATATTTACGTAGTAGGAAGTGACAGTGCCAGCAGAGTTGCCAGGAACAAGCTTCAGTTATATATTGATCTCCCCAAATAGATATTCATTTTTAGACTGAAAACCTGACCTGGAAATCCTGTCAATGAACAGTGTAATTGACTACCCATTGTTGAGTATCTTGGCATCTCCACTTCGCCTTATGATGTCAAAATCTTGGTAGAACTTTCCACCAAATGCAGAGATGACCACCATCGTAATCACAGATACAAGTAGCACCAGTAATAATAGAGTGCTGGCCATACGGACTGGAAACTTCTGTGGCTAGCCCAAGAAAATATATATATCTATATATATATTTTCTCCAGTATATATATTGTTCTAATTGTTTATGTAAAGTGAAAAGTTTGAGAAAGAATGTAGAGGGGAGAGACAAGGACTGTGGCAAGTTGTAGGGGTGAGGCAGGAGATGGGCAATTGGGCTACAGATGGCAGTGAAAAATACAGTGGTGAAGGTGAGAGATAAAGGTTATTGATTGAATCATGGACTTGGTAATTGATTTGCAATTAAGAGCTATAAGCAATGCTGAAAATCTCAATTTATTTATTTTAATATTTAATGGTATAAAATATCTTTTATAAAATTGTATTTTAATATTTTAAAGTTTAGGTTATAAAATGGGATTAATTTTATTAGATTTGAGTCTAATTATAATTAGAACAATTATAACTAATAAGTTCGACGATTTATTCTCATTAGTTATATATTTTTTAATATTTTATTTAAATAAATTTAATTTTTGAGTTGGTTGTTTAAAATTTATAAAATATAAGGCTAGATTTACCGAATGAGATCAGGTCAACCTTATCATGATATTATATTAAAAATCAAAATTGAATTGAAACAAATTTGATTGAATTTTAAAAGGTGAAAAATTCAAGTAAATATGTTGTAATGCTTATTAATAATATGAAAAGGATTGAGTTTATAAGATTTAGGTCTATCAATAATTAAAATGACTGTCATAGCATAAGCTTCTAGCTGGTAAAACCACTAGAAATCATCTTTCGCTCACCATTTGCGGTGTATTTCGAATTGTGCTTGGGTGTTCAAGAAATAGATTTGAATTTTTTTAATTTAATATATTAATTATTTTAATTTCTTATACACTATTTTTCAAAACTATTTATGGAAAAATATACATTTATCTACTTTTTGTAAAAATAGTTTTTAAAATTTAAAATTATTCAAAAAGATTAAAGTTAGAGAAGCACTTTTGCAATCTCTCAAATTCACCCATAACAATTAAGTACTTTTAAGATCCGAAGAATTGTAAATAAAATATGATTTTTGAATTGATTCGTTAAAAACTAGTCATAAGGCATCATTGAATAAATTCTTGATGACTTAAAAGTTAGTTAAAATTGATGTTCAACTTAGAAATGGCATCTAAGAAGCGTCGAAATTGACCTTAAGTTCTTATAAATATCATTTAACTTCCATTAACTAGGGTCGGGTGAGAAGCCAGCAAATCAAAACAAAGGGCGGAATGAAATATAAAAGAAACAATTATTTCTGCCAATGGTTTCATTTGCAGTATTAGTATAGAATCTGTTAGGTTCAAACTAGAACTTCAGATATGGGCTTGGAATAATTTCTTTTTAGCATATAAAGCCAAAATAGTTATGATGATAAAAATGAATGAAATTTTTTAATAATAAATGGTCATTAGTGGATTTATATTTTCTAATTAGGATGGATGGATTAAGTAAATAGTAATAGATTGATAGTAGAATGTTACTTGAGGTGGCAACATATGCAGAGGAAACACTTCCTTTTATTACATCGAAGATATATTTTATTTTACAATTATTAGGATAATAGTTTTCATTTAATAGGAGGATAAAAACGAAATATGACATGAATATGCATGTACTCTTGCGTGAGTAAGTTAGAATATAACAATTTAATTTTACCTTTTGTTTGTAAATTTAATATCTCAAGTAATCATTTATATCTTAATTTTTCTCTCTACATATTTTTACAATTTTACAAATTACCATTACCTTCCTTTAATTATTATCTCTTTGCATATGTTTATAGGAAGACTTCTTTGTTAAAGTCCAATTCACTTGGTCTCCTAGCCACTTTTTAAACTAGCTTAAGATACTAACTTTTTCTTCATTGGCTATTATGATTGGATTGTAAAATTTGAGCTTGTTAAACATAGTCTGTGCTTAAAGATTGGGCTTGAAGCCCATAAGGTTCGCATCGGCATAAGTGATGAGGCTCTTTGTTTAGAGTTTTAGTTGAATAGCTGATCATGAGTTGGAAGCTATCAACTTGAAGAGTTAAGTTGCTCTCTAGCCACTTTTAAACTAGCTTAAGATACTAACTTTTTGTTCATTGGCTATTATGTTGGTTGGAAGTTAAAACTTGCTAAAAGATTTGTGCTTGAAGATTGGAGCTCGAAGAATATAAGGTTTGCATCGGCACAAGTGATGAGGCTCTTTATTTAAAGTTTTAATTGAAGAATTGATGATCGGTTAGAAGCTAATACTTGAAAAGTTAAGTTGTTTTAAGGTTATTCTTGGGCTAAATATAACTTTTTAATTTTTAATTTTGTTCACTATTTCAATTTTAATTTCTAAGGTTAGTACCTCTACCACATCTCTAAATACTTCCATGATAGGGTTAGTAGCTAATCTTTAATTTTATTAAGTTGCATGTGAGTTACTTCAAAAGTCATGTTGGGTTATCTTAATTTTTTGTTTGAATGATTTTTTTATTTGATGTTTGAATTGAATTGTTTGTAATATAATATGATAATTATTAATTAGAAATATAAAATTTATAAACTCTAATTTGTATATTTGTTATTAGATAACCGGAGTCATTAAAGCATGACGGATGGAGCTTAGTTTTGGAGCGTCTTCTTTGTGAGTAGTATATTATACATATATGCGTATGCATTTTCTCCTCTCCCTTTGCAATAAATATGCGTTTAAATCGAATGAGATTGATGAGTATAACGTGGGCCGAGATCCATGAGATATTTTTGCTTTGGCCCCGGCCTTACAGTTTTGTCCACTTTGGTGGTGTCCGACCCACCGTGTTGCGTCAAGCCTTAGGGAATGGGTAGGCTTAAGGCCACGAAACCCGTAGTAAAGCGACCTCCAGTTTAAACAAATCTCAGCTCAAATTTATATTATTAAAACCATAAAATTATCTTAATAGTTACACTTTT